>NW_024349802.1:15888689-16044852 GCF_902729225.1 Pteropus medius | reverse complement strand
GCCACATCTTGAACACTTTCTTTGGATAAATAAAAATGCATGCTTATTGCCCCAAACTGGTCTTTGTTGGTGCTATAATTTAGTCAACATAAATCTTCCTCTTACCTCAGTCCAAGAGAAAAGGAACAACGCCCTCCAAAAATGAGGAATTCGAGCAAGTCCCTGGATTCACCTAGTGTCCCCAAAACAGAGATGCAAATGCCAGAGCCACCAGCAATGGTTCCCCTTCCCTGGTCAAATTATAATCTGAGGCTTTGACAGAGTATGGTCACTGCTTTTTCATGAATATAAAAAGGATGCAGTTAAAACAAATTAAAGGCTTGGATGTCTTCATCCTGAATTAACCCACAGACCCACAGAAAGTTTCTTCAAACACAGAAATTACATCCTGAACTCTCTTCTTTCCAACTGAGAAAGAAAAAATGCACAGGACAATTAAAGAGATGATTTTATTTGGGCTATTGCAATTAGGAAATTTCATTAATGAAAAACATATCAAAGAAAAGGATGGAGACCTGTAGTTTCACGGAGGAAAGCAGACAAAGGCAGAGTGGCAACAGGGCTTAACTGAGTTATGTGGGAAGGGTGGTGTTTTGTGGTTAGCTCTTCCCTGGAGCAGTGAAACTTGGGAAATTTCTTTTTGGGAGCAGAGTGCTTAAAGTTCACTGTTCTCCCTTCTCTCTCTCTCTTTCTCTTTCTCCCTTCCTTCCAACCTTCTTCTTTTCATACTGTTGTTATTCAAGAAAGGTATGAAAGTATTCAAGAACTGAGTATCTATTTTTACGCTGGAATCAAGGACTCTGGGCTTAAGAGAGGATCCTTCTGTCGAGGGCCCTTGTGGCAAGAAACAGAGCTTGGTAGGTTTCTGCATCTTCACAGGCCAAGGAAACACTTGATGTTGAGGCAGGCATTTTTTCCTCTTACTACCTCTTTCTCATCATTCCCATTCCCATGTCACCTCCCCTCACTTGGTCTCTGTGCCTTGGATCAAGATGTTCTTCTGTCTAAATAGTACTTCTATCTTCCAGGTCAATCTAAACGCCTTTTCCTCCAAGGAATTTTTTTAGATTTCAAATGAAGTATGTGAGATGGCTGTGGGAGGCTTTCATGAACCCTATCAAGCCCTGTAGCATTCTTTAATAGAAGTGATCTACTTTTTATGAATTTTTTGTAAAGTGGTATCTAAAAGCAGCTTCAGATAACCTTCGGTTTCTTCAATCAAACCAGATTGCCTCCTCTAAATGTCTCTTATAGAAATTCTGATAGGTTCCCAGAGCTGAATGAATCTCTCCTTCCTTTATTTATATTCTTTACCAATCTGCTTTATTGAAATTATTTACAAGTGTCTGCTCTGGTAATTTATAAGATATTTTTTATTTGTCTTTCTATCTCCCAAAATGCCTTTTACACCTATCCGATGTAAATTCTTTCTGAGTTTGAGAAGCAAGGGTGACTTGTAAGTATTTTAGGGAAAATTTTGTGTTCAGTGGAAAACTATGCATTGTCCATAGCATATCCTTCAAGCGTTATCTTACTTTAATTCTAAGGAGCTATGATTCTGGAAGTAGCAAATAGATAAATGATAACGATGTAAAATAACACTATAGACATGCAAATTCTACCCAGTGGAGGTTCAACTGACTTTGACCCTAGTTGTTCAAGAGTCCAGATTTGTCTCCAATCCCCATTTATTTCAATATTCCTGATATATAAATATGTCCTTTTGTGTGTGTGGTTTAACACATCTCTAGTTTCCTTATTATGAGTTAATAAACTCTTTGTCACATATTCATATTTATATCTATATGAGAGTCATTATTTTACCTATTTTTGAAAATTATTAACAAGGTTGAATTGCATGAAATTGCTCAAATCATCAAGGTGTATCGAGGAAATTCCCAACAGGCATACGGTCAGGGGAAATAGGGTGTAATAGTTAGGAGTACAGGATTTGCAATTAGACTACGTGATTTCAAGTTCTACCCAGATCTACCACTTTTTCCCCCTAAACTCTGTAATGTTGGGGTTGCTCCTTATCCTCTCTGTGCCTCAGGGGAGATAATAGTACTTATTTTATAGGGTTGTCGTAAGGATTACGTGAGCTCATCAAACAATGTGTATCATATAGTAAGAGCTCAATAAATACCAGTTATTACTATTATTATTTAATAAGGAGACATGTAAGTGAATTCTGGGCCCCATTAAATCTTAGCAGGTTAAAGACAGACAGCAAAATTTTACCAATCTCAAATATTCACAGCCACAGTTTCATTTACAGAAGAGCAAGGTGAGATGATAGAAAGGGATAGAATCAAGCTGACTTATTATTCTGCAATCTTCTCCTACTTTGCAAATAAAGTATCAAAATGTTAGCCCTCAGATTTTCAAAGCAGGGCCCTGAATTAACAGACAGCAGGTCCTTCCCGTTTATCTTTCTCTCACTTTTAGACACTGCCTCAATGCCCACTCTCCCAGGATTTTTTAGAAAATCTTCCCTCTGACTCAAAATAGAAAATGGAGCTGAGGCACAATTATCAGGATTATTTCTATCTCAAGGGATCCATTTTCAAGGTCTCAATCCAGAATCCCTTTCTAGCCAATTTCTGCTACAGTATTTTCTGAGACATTTTGGGTTCCTTCGTGACCTTACATTATACCATCTCCCTTCTTGGCCAGATAATAGTGTGGGGGAAGGACAAACTTTCCTCTATGTGCAAGGTTATCTCAGCTGGTCTCATAATCAATAGACATGAGACAGATTAGCAAGAGAAAATAAGCAAGTTTAATACATACATATGTATGGGAACTCCACAAACGTGAGAGTCAGAGACCCTGCATGCACAAGAGGTTCAGAGACAGGAAAGAAACATGGGAATATAAGACATTCTGAGCTGAGGATGAGATAAGTTACCTTGCAGGCTTCAGAGGGTCATTGCAGGCTGCTAAGAACAGATGTTTAATAAATAGAAGTTTGTTCTGCCCTACAGACAGGTCAAAAGAAATTATCTCTGATAATAGCTTATTATAGTCGAGGACCCTAATTCAAGTTATTCTAGGAAGTTAGAAGGAGGGGCAGAAGTTTTTCTTGAGCCTGTGGATACAGTTGCCTTTAGCTCAAAGTAATCTACACACCACCAAAGCACATCTTGGGGTTCCTCATTCTGAACCCCCACAATACCAAAATTTTTTCATGGGTATCTGTAATTGGATGTCCAGAACATAAAGATAAAAAAGAAGATAAAGAACCCAGAAGTAGCAGAGGTAGTAAAAGGAAGTGTCAAATTGCCTGAGGAAGCCAGATTGAGAAAAGCAGTCTTTTGTCTACAAACTCATGTTAATTTCTGAACTAGACTCATGAGAGAGAAATTATATTTCAGGGAAACAATCACAGTGCTTGCGTTATTTTCCTTTAGAAGCAAAGGGCTTTTTTAAATGTCTTCATTTTGTTTATATAAGAACAAATTTTTAAAAAGATGTTGGTACATAGTTTAGCTTTGAATTGGTTTTCTATCAATTTCTTTGAATTCAGTTTGAATCTGGTTTTCTATTATGTGCCCATCTCCATAAATAAAGATGAAACCCATATTTATTTTTTTCTCACAGTGTCAAGTTTCTTAATTATGAATTCATGGTCCCTTAAGAGGTCAAGGTAGGTAAATATTTGAAGCATGTATAATAAATTCTTCTGGGGCCTTACTTTCATTTGTTACGTAAAAGGGCTCAAGATTAACCCAAATTTAAGACTTCCTGCTTAGAGGATTTCAAAAGAATGAAATAATTTTATCATTTCTCCCAGTCAATAGGCAATAGGGACGTGGAAAGGAAGAAGGAATTTTGACTCAGCCTTTGTTCCATTTCTCCTCCAAGGTCAGCACTTGACATGAGTGAGTGTAATTCAGGGAAGGAGAGAGTGATTGCAAGGAGCCACAGCGTATGTGATCATTGCAGTTTCACAGAATGACAAGAGACCACTTTTCAAAATTCTTGTCTCTCAGTCTATTAAAATAAATAAATAAAGAGAAACGGGTTCATCTTTCATTTGAAGAAGGCTTTGAGGTCAACTGGTTAAGTGATGTGGACCAAGTTCATTCAAGTGTTAGATAATGTTTTGATTATTTAGAATGTTCGGAGGGATTTGTTCTCTGATGAGGCAGAAAAGTCATCACTTTAAGGCTGTCAGTGACTCATTGCAAAGGTCAGGCGGAAGTATTATTCTCTACCCTTTCCCCAGTACAGCATAAATGGTTGAATTCATTCTCCCAGCTATCAAACCTGCTTTTGAAATGTCCTGAACAACCCCATAGACTCTCTGATGGCCATCGATAGTTTAAAAATGTTCTCCAATTTATTCTAATGTGCAGCCAGAACTGAGAATTATTGGTTAGAATCAGAAAAATCTGGATTTTTAACCCCATTTTACTATAAATCACTTAAGACTCAAAGCCTGTTTCCTTATTCGTAAAGTGGGGGCAAGCAACAATTCTTTAACTTCAATAAATACGGAAAAAGAAAAAACACACTCTTAAAATTATATGTTAATCCTTTTCCATTATACAATAGACACTCTCCCACACAAAGAGTCATAAAGGTGACAAATGCCTCATTATCATATTCAAAGTAATAAAGTTAAAATAACTGGGTTTTTTTAAAGGATGATTAATTCTGACCAAGCATTTTCCCTTCTTTGCTGAGTGAATGATAACAATTAATTTACAGGAAGCAGGTGATTCACATTCTACTCACACTCGGAGATTTCCTGGCTAGAACCAATGCAGAAGATCAAGACATCTTGGCTGGCTGCCTATTCATCTGCAGCATTATTCTTTACAAACAGACCCAGACACAGCAAGACCAATTCATGCCCAGCTGAGACAATTGTCCTTATCACTATGCATCTTCTGGGAATGTTCCCCAGTCCCTGCCACATGGCCTGTACCTTCTTTCCTAATGATATGAGCAACCATTTTCTGCGCCAGTCAATTTCTGCTCATTATTTTACAAATATTATTTCATTTAACCCTCACAACAGCTTTGTGAGTGAAGAATCCTGTCTCCATTTTACAGAGGAGGAAATAGACAGAGAGAGGTTATAGAATGGCCCCTGGGCACTGAGCTAATGTTTAACGTCTGGATTTGAATTCAAGTCTGCTGGCTCTTAACCATTACACTAAATTTCTTCTTCACCCACCCAGATTCTGCCATTTGTTCTTGCTCAAATCAGAGAGCAATGAAGTATCCATCTCAGAAAATCTAGACTTAGGATTTCCAGTACTATAATAGCTAACAGGTATTGAGGGCATACCAGGCATCAGATATGCTACATGCCTTCTTCTCTCCTTTTAACTACCTCTTCTAGACTCTCTATATTAATTTTAAACTGATGAAATCTTTTACATGTTAAAAATTATGTCTATGTACTTACACACATATATTATGTTTACTCACTTTATTTCTCACACTCTTTGCTCCTCCCCCTCTTCTCATAGGAAACTGTTTGCAGTTCCAAGAACCAGCCACACGATCTTTTATTTCTTATCTCTCGCACAGAATCTTCTTCAGCAGCATGCTCTTTCAACGCTACTTTGTTTCTCCCTACTCATTCTTTAGAACTGGGTTTCTCTCATTCTCCAAAGATGGCTTTTTGTGTCCCATGTCTGAGCTGATCCTTTTGATAGCATTTAGGCTATATTTTCAGTTACAATTTGTTTGTCTCCTCCATAATGTTGGGAGCCCCTGTACCACAATGACTGACACATCGACTATGCATAGTGCACACATCTGGTAGAACCATAGGAATTTTTTTTTTTAAATAAGGGAATTCCAATTTCTATAATCAACACTAAACCACATAGGCTATATCCCATGTCATATTTCAAATCCATGCATTGCCCGCCTCTGTGAAGTGGAACCAAAAGCTATTTCGTACAAAATGGCAGGAATATGTAGAACTGGTTTACTTAATGACTCTCTCTCTCTCTCTCTCTTTTTAATGATTAAAATTTCCTGGGTCATTCTCAGATTCTGCCTTTAACAGACATAGAAACATTAGCTAAAACACCAATTTGCTTCATATTTAGAAACAGGAATAGGAGGAAGCTGGATTTATTAAATTGCTAACCCCAGTCCAGATTTCTGGTCTTTCTTAACACATGGCACAAAATTTCAACTCTTTGAAAATAATGTTAAAATTTGAAGGAGAGCGTTTTGACTTAAAACACAGTAAGGCCAAAATAGGATGCTAGACCATAAAGACTAGGTGCACAATCTTTCTTTTGACTGTAAAACTATAAGTATTTGCTTCCCCAAAGAGAGTCAAAACACACTCTTCAAAGAAAAAAAAAATTAGAAAAAGTCCAAGTATTCTAGTGTTAGGAAAAAAACGGAGTCATGTGAGTTGCTATCCATATGAGACTATTGCCATTTAAAACAGAGAATCCTGGGAGGTGAAAGGATTTGCTCTTTGAAGGATTCATCAGTTACAGTCTGCATTCAGGTGTGTGACCTGCATTTGAGAACACCTGTGGGATGTGGTGCTGAAAGAACAGTTCCTACAGAGACTCTTTCACCTACACCCTGTAGACAGGGAAGAGAGAGCTGGGAATCCTCTACAAGTTAGGAAGTGTAGGCAACACAGCAGTTTCAATAGAGATGGTCTCAGAGACACCAGAGAGCATTGCTTCCGAGAATGTGCCCTGGGTATTTCCACTTGCAGTAGAAATACCTGGCAGATGCATCTTATGCAGATTTTTAAGTGTCTATTGTCAAACTGCCCTCTAAAAATATTGTACTTTATTAACATTTCCCAAAGTGACAAGAACCTATCATTCTTCACACACACCAACCTGAACTTGCTATGAATCAAGGGTTGGTGAACTTTTGCTGTAAAGGGCCAGACAGCAAATATTTTCAGGTTTGTGGACTACAAAGTCCCTGTTGCAATTATTCAACTCTGCTTTTGGCATGCGAGAGCAGCATGGGCAATATGTAAACAAATGAATATGACTCTCTTCCAATAAAACTTTATTTATGGACATTGAAAATTGTAAACAAATGAATATGACTCTCTTCCAATAAAACTTTATTTATGGACATTGAAAATTGAGTCATAAAATTTTCACATGTCATAAAATATTTTCTGATTTTTTTTCAATTATTTAAAAATATTTTTAAAAAATCCAGCTGGTATGTCACAGGAAAAAAGATATTTGACTAGATTTGGCCCATAGGCTGTAATTTGCTGATCATTGAGATGCCACTAAGTCTGCTCTAGTAATTACAGAAATTTCTTTAACGTTCACAACATGTATAAAAGGTTTAACTCCTGAATGTTCTTCTATGTACTTTCATCATCTCCTTTAAAAATTATATAAGAAGAAGAAACTTTTATTTCAACTCAGCGTAAAGTGCCCTGTAAATGAATCTCCTGCAGAGGAGTTGGGAGACTTGGCCATGTGTGCATAAATTACGTTCTCAAGTTGCCAACTTTAGACTACTTCTGAGCCTTGACATGAAAACTTTTGAGGCCACCTAGAATTGAATGGGCTGCCGAGGCTGTAGTAGGAGCAGTCGATGAAGGCTGCATAGCTGGGAGAATCATCTTATTGTAACCATGTGAAGCAAGAGTCTGCCACTGTTCTGGTCCACAACACTGGGCTTCTCTGGCTTAAATATTGGGTGGGGGGCATGTTTTGTCTAACTAATAAGGCATCAAGGTTTTGCCTAAGAACTTATCCCTAAATTTTATATAATTTTTCATATTATATTCATTTGTTGCAACTATTATTATTTGATCCTTACAGCCATCTTACTAAATCCTTAGAGCAACTTTGCAAAATAGATTATCTGTCTGTTTGGTTTATTGTCCCATTGTGCAAATTGTTAAGATTCAGAGACCTACAGTGGCCTGTCTGAAAGGCCTCTGCTAGTATCTGGTGCTGCCTAAACCAGAATCCTGATGCCCTAATGCTCTTTTCACTATTCCACTAAGACTTTCAAAAGAATTCCACTCAACAGAAGACAAAACATTTTAGTAACTCAATATATATTTTATTGCAGATTACCAGGCCCTGTCTCATTGTTTTGTGCATTCATATTGATACTCTCAATATTATATAGTAAAAATCTCCTATTAAAATATGATTTTTAATCATGATCAAATCTGTATCACCTTATTCAAATACTATAAATATAGATATATTGATACTTGGTAAATCCTCAAGAACTAAGTGCTAAGCAGTGGAAGAAGTTGTTTAGACAGATAAGAAATGGCCAGACTGGCCTACTTTTCAACAACTTTCCCAATGGAATAAGAGCATCAATATGGAATCCTCACCTATTAAAGATCCTGGTATATGTCTCTTATGACAAGCAGAATTCTATGATAGCCCCCAATAGTCCTACTACCCTGGTTATATATCCTTTCTCCTACTTTTTAAGCAAATATTAACCTAGGTGCTGAAGTGAAAGGATTTTGCAGATGTAATTTAGGCTCTTAATTGATTTTAAATTAGGGAGCGTATCATGGCGGGCCTTACCGAATCAGGTGAGACTTGAAGTCAAAGACTAAAGCAACAGAGTATCTTACTCTGAGCTTGAAGTAGCCAATAGACATGTTATGAACTGTCTATGAAGGGTGTCACATGGCAAGGACATGAAGGTGACCTTTAGGAGCTGGGAGTGGTCCCTGGCTGACAATCAACAAGAAAATGTCTCAAAGTTTGGCCACTGCAAAGAACTGAATTCTGCCGCCAACCAATGAGCTTGGAAGAGGACCCCAAGACTGAAGTGAGATTTCAGCCTGATTTGACACCGTAAGATCAGCTTAGTGAGACCTGAACAGAGGACCTAGCTAACCTGTACTCAAATTCCTGACCTATGGAAACTGTGAGATAATATATGTGTTGTTTTAAGCTGCGAAATTTGTGATAATTTGTTATATATCAATGGCAAACTAATATACTCTCATAGAGAATTAAACCTTCTCTTCAGGTTCCTGTATTATTTAATCTTGTATTTCACATCCTAGCCCAACCCACAGTAAGAAAGAAATCTGTTCATCTTATCAGTCACAGCTCTGAGCTTTCTGAAAGCTTTACTGTCAAATGACAGGTTTTCCAACCATTGTTCTCCACCTGCAACCCTGGACAAAAAGTGATCAACTCTCTTGTCTACAGCCATGCCACCCTGAACATGCCCGATCTGGTTTGATCTTGGAAGCTAAGCAGGGTTGGGCCTGGTTAGTACTTGGATGGGAGACTACCTAGGAATACCAAGTGCTGTAGGCATTAAAAAAAAAAAAAGTGATCAACTCTCATCCTAAACATAATGCAGACTCAGAAACTTCCCATTGTGAAAATTTGCCTTCCAGTTCTAAATCTTTCACCAAACACTTCTTGCACTACACATTGAGATTTAGCAAACTCACTTAGCAAGGGATGAGAAATCTATATCCTGATAGCTAAAGGTGATAGCATCAGGAGAATTGATGTCTATGAAAGCACTGAAGTCTTCAGGAATAGAATGGAGGTCCTGAAAGTGATTTCGATAGCAATATCAATTCAGGAGAAATTTGAGCTGAGGGCAGATGCAGAAGTGATTTTTACATCTGAAATCAAACCCAAGCACTTATGACTATAGATAAGGTTAGTATTGCAAAGCAGGTATGACCCAGGATATACTTATTTTCCTAATCAAAAAGTTTTTCCCCTCTCTCTCGCTCAGGATCCTCCATTTTCAAGCCCTGTCCAGCCTTCCTGACCTTATCAATTATTGCCCTACAAACAGCATGCTCTCCAGCCAAGCAGGATTGTTCACTGTTCTCTACTGTTTCTCACTCTGCTGAGAATGACTTGACTCAGCTTCCCCCTTAAGACTTGTGGTTTGCTTTTCAGAAGTCCTTTACTAATCTGTATTTCTCTTGTCCTTTGTAATACTTATTATAGTCTGAGGTGCATTGCATTTGAATTTTGTCTTACCTCCTGTATTATGAACTCCTACAACACCTCGAATGTTCCCTGGCACAAAATAAGTACTCATAAATATGTAATTAATTGAATTGATTAAACAGACTGTTTATTATGTTATTCCAGAGTTCTCTTCCCTTAGCTCAGCGAGAATGTACTTGGCTCACATATTGTCTCTCCTGCATTTGATTTATTTTAGGATAATAAACAGAACTGGTCTTTGGATACAAAAAGAAAAAGGATGAATAAGGCTAATTCAAAAATTCAGTTTTTTTTTTTTAACAAGAACAAATTTCAAAGTGGTTTCTTAAACATTGCTCGATGTCTTCAAAGTAACAAAAAAAAAAAGAAAGAAAAATAAGCAAATTTGATTTCCATGTCAGGTATACAGAATTTTGGGAAGAATACTTAAAGATTTATAGAAATAGTTATATTTCTAATAAAATAAGATCAGCCTTTCCTATGGGAAGGTTTTATTTATGTCTTATCCTGAACGAATTAAAGATTTCTCAGTATCCAGTATAAAAAGCACTGGTAATAATCTAAATAGTGAAATTAATCCTCATTGTATGATTTAAGATTATATTTTAATTAGTGATTATTGAATTTTTAAATAAGTTATGGCTTGCCAGCCAATGTCAAAAATTATATTCATAACAATAAATAATCCAGCTAACAATATTACATCCTTGTTATGTTATAAGGGTAATTCTCAAGGTCTCATCCATCAGACTTAACACAACGTTATAGATGTGTTGTAAATCCCATCCAAGTCTTAAGTCGCTCAGATTTTTAGTTTGATAATTAATTTTTAGTTAAAATTAAGCTATAAAAATAAATTATTATATTAAAAGTAAAATATTTCACCAGATAATTACTATAATTTTTGCATAGTATTTAACTTCAGATTTTCTTTTGATAACACTCTTAACTTAAGTATTTGATAAATGTAAGGTTTTGAGAATTTTAGATTAGTCCATCTTGATATACTTTAGTTATTCCTAGAACTGATGAGTCAATCTTACAGCAAAAGAGTACAATATATATATTTTTGCAGATATAAATTTTATAGCCAAAAAATCCTTTCTGCTACAACTAATGATTTTATAGTATGTTATTTGAACATATAGTCACATGGATTATTTTTTGTTAAGAAATAAACATTTTAGCAAGTTAACATTATACTTTAAATGTTATAATTCCTACTGGCCAGCCAATGTTAAGAATTATTAAAAGTTGTTAGATATTATATAGTCAAAACTGAGTAAATTTTAATATGAGCTCTACTTTAAAATATTAATCATTAAAAACATTTACCTATATCTTGTTATTTTTAGTGAACTTTTATATAATAAGTTTCACATATACATCTGACTATACTTTTGGTCTAGGATACCTTTAGGAAACAAATGTTTTAGGATCGGAATAGAAGTTAATCTGCCTTGGTTTTCCAGAATAGATTTTCACTTTGGTCATGCCTAAGGCTGACTAGTAATCATTAGCTACATACTACATACAGTTCTAGAAACAAAAATTCCAGATAGCGTTAATTCAGCATATGTTTGTTGTTTACCTTTTGGGTCACAGAAATTGCAGTGAGCCTCTGAAGAAAATAACATTTGTGGAGAAAAATTATGACAGTATGCAGCATCCTACTTTTCTTTCCCAACAACACAACTTTCTATTCCCATTTTGTTGATGAGGGAGCAGAAAGGGAGTTTATGCAGTTCCCTTGAATTCACTCAGCCAGTGGTGCACCCACAGTTGTAGTCCAGATTGTCTCTCTCCAAATCCATGACTTTCCCAAATATATCGTACTCCACATAAACACCCTGATATATCTTAATAACAAGTGGAAATTGGGGCTATATGATTAAACTAATTGTCTACATACATATTTTTTTCCTCCATGTTTCCAATATAAATCACTATAAAAGCTTGAAACATTGAACAAATCCCATTTCCTATCCATTTGTCTTAATTATGAAAGATCTGGAGGAAAAAGGCAAGCGAGGCAGCTGCCTAAACAACAAGTTATTTATTAACAGAAAAATGAAATCAGACAAAAATACTGGGATAAGAAGTCATTCCCAATGCCCTTATGTGTTCTGAATCTATACATCACTACAAGTTCTCAATGAAAAAATTATTCATTATTTTTTCTTTTTTTCCCTTCCATATCTCTTAGTATCTGTCATTCATACTCTTTCCTGTTAGCTGTTCGTGTTGGAGCCAGGATATGTCCTAGTCTTGTGGAGCCAGCAAATTTCTGTCTGGAATGAAAGGGGCTTCTCTTCTCAGATTGTCACTTTATTTGATTACCTTTCTTTGAGCATTACATGGCTTATGCTCAAGGGAATACCAAAACCAAAGTTATCTTTTTAAATGTTAAATGTAAGTTTGACGTCTAGGTTTCTTGAGCCACTTAAGCTATAATAACAACAAAAATATTCCCAATAACAACAAAATGGTTAGATTTCGAGCTTGTTTCTAACAGAGTTTGTATCAGCTGATTCAGGAACCTAGAGCTCTGAAGACACACACTTTCTCTGAGAGTTTGAGTGGAGCATTTTCTGCCCTGATATAAGAGTTATGATCACCTTTATTTTAGTGGGAGAAACCTTAATGTTATTACTGCAAGCCTTAGCTTTCCAGGAGTGAGGGGCATCCCTATATCAAACATATCATGGTTATTCTTAGAAGCAAATAATTAAACTAGGACAGTAATTTATTTGGTAAGGGGAAAAAGAGTTTAAAAATCCCAATTAAAGAATCAGATTCCAACAGATAGTGGTCCCTAGGAGAAAGAAACATTAATAGAGGTTAGTGGTTCTTTTTCAGAGGGAGCAAAAGAGAGCAGAATAGGTAACGGCACTCGAACTATAGTGGGCTTTATTGCTTAAAAATGTATGATATAAAGTATGATAAAAAAGTTAACATTTATAAATTTTAGAGTGTGAGTACGCGGGAGTTTGTTAAATGACCCTCTACTTTTCTATAGTTTTGACATTTTTATTGAAAAGCAAGGAAGGAAGGGAGGGAGAAAAAAATAGGGATTAATTACTGTTATTTTTCTTTTTGGATGGCAAAAAGCAAGAGAATTGTTTATATTTTAAATAACTAAAGTGTGAGTGTTATAACAATAATGTAAAACCAATGAGGGTTTTTTTTTTTTTTTTTTAAAGGGACAAAAAAAACAGGAAAAGTAACTGGGACAATAACAAGTACATTTTTTAAAACCTTGGAAACATGTTGTGAACCATTGCAGCTGGTAAGGGATTGGGCAGGTTATGGGTTTTTTTTGTTGTTATTTGCTTTTTATTGTTGTTTCTGTTAATCCTATAACTCGATTGATTGGTCCTTACTTAGAGATTTTCATTTAGGAGATTAAATTGCACCTGTGAACCTGCAGCAAGGAAACTAGAGCATTAGAGCATTTGAAGCGAATATCTATTTTATCATATTGGTCAGCATTTAACATTTGTCTCCTTCCCACTTAAGGCAAAAGAAAATTCTTTGATTGACATTGGCTTCCGAACATTTGAGAATAATATCAAACAGAGACACCCAGTATATGAAACTGAGAAGAAAACCCCAACTCCCTACAAGGAAGGTGATTATGTCATATCTTATTAACTAATCCTTTGGTGGAAAAGATTTGCCTGGAGGACATTTATAAGCCCTCATTTCATGCCTTCATCATAGTGACCATTTTCTCACTCAGCTAACTGCTGAGGTGCTTTGCATGAGGTGACAACTTGACTCTGATGAGGGGTTTGACTTCCTTTTATTTTTATTTTTCATTTTAGATAATAGATCTTCATAATAGAGACAGGAGCTAACAGCTTGGTTTAGTAATTCTCCATCAGCAATTTTCGACATGCTCAATAAATGTATTTTTACCTAAAATAACATCCTGGACACACATTTAAAAGTGACATTTTTTATGATTATAAAAGTAAGTCACAGGAATTATAAAAATTTTGGAAAATATAAAAATACATGAAAGAAGAAACTAAAAGTTACTCAAAATCTTATAACTCATTTCCTATTAATATTTTTATATATATTCTTACAAGTTTTACTTATATGTCTATATGATAAAATAGCAGAGATTTATCTCTACATACACAATTGGGATTATTAAAAATATTTCATAATTTGATTTTAGCATTGTGCATATATTTGAAAAACAAACTTCTTTTAGGTTTCCAATGAACATTTTAGTCACCAAGTTATGAGCTGAAATTCAGTAGTGGCCTGTCAGGAAAATTCTTAGGGTTCGGTGAAGGTATATGGAAAATAGCAGTTATTTTTTAACATATATACTAAAAATTATTATAGTGTCAATTTCTCTGTAAAACCCTGCAAAACTAAAGTTACAGGACATGGTCAAGCTCATTATTACAAACTGTGTGATATTTATGATACATTTAAATATATTCTGAGGACTAATATGGAAGACTAATATTTATTGACCACTTACTTTTTATTAGGCAGAGAGCTGACTATTTTGCAAAGATTACCCCATAGATGACATCTGTAGGGTAAAAATGAGGTTTCTAATCTCTGTACCCATAAGGTAGGAAAGAGGTAAAGTAAGTTCAAATTCTGCAATTCAAGGAAGAAAAAGAGGTGCGTTTTGATCAAAAATATTTAAATTCACTGTTGAGTCAAGGTAAACTGCATAACTCCTCTATTTTCTCCTTGGAGGCACAGCCTTAGTGACTATTCACATTTTATCTTCTGTTGGGGAGATTTTTGCCTTATAAGAATGCAGTGCAAGTCATTTTACGTAAAAGATATTCTTTGGGCTGCCATATCAGGATTGCTTCGTGCATGCCACTGCTTACTATCTAGCAGTCTCTGCCTTCTGCTGATCTACAGGTAATAGAAGAAGCCTCTGGAACACATTTCCCTAAAGTTATGATTGGATATGCTTTGGACTCACATCACAAGTCATCTCAATGCAAAGTGGCAAATCATTTACTGCAGAGTTACAGGAAATGTAAATTTGATCTGGTGTGTGAAAAGTTGAAAGCTCTAGTTATAGAAATAGCTTGCTGTTCGCATATTTGTTTGGATGGCCCCTTTCCTGGGAAGTCTGACTTAAGGTGACCATAAACATAATGCTGCTCTTACGTTAGTGACTGTCATAAGTAATGTATCCTCTGCCTTACTGGGGAGAGACAAGACAGAATTGCCATGTGTTCATGAGGCTGATGACTTTATTAGAAGGACGTTGATAGGATAGTCCTTTCTGTCTTGATTAAAGGTAATCTTTGCCCAAGAACAGCTGGGCCACTTAGAATTATTTCATTTGTTAACGCCTTACTTCTAGTCTTCCTGTGTATTATCTCTTCGGATCCTTACAAGAGAACTCTATTGTGGGATAGTTTTTAAGAGCACAGCCTCTGGTACTAGCTAGTAGAGGGTTTGAATTCCAGCTGGAAGTGCTAGCTGTGATACTTTGGGCAAGGAGCTTAACTTGTCTAGGCCATGTTTTTTCCACTGGTAAAATGAGAATGACGATCACACCAAATTTATAGAACTGATATGAAAATTAAGGCAATGCATATGAAATTCTTAGCACATCAACGTCTTACTCGAGGAATGAAATGCTTAATAATCTTTTTAGGTGGATGAGGCAAATATGAAGCAGACAGACATCAAGAAGTTAAGTAAGACATTTGGCCTAAGGCCACATAGTTGCAGAACTGAAGTCAGATCAGCTATTTCCATTTAGGTCTTCTTTAAAAGGCCGCTTTGCTTTCTTAATTAAATGCATATCTGCATACATAGCTGTTGACTTTGAATATGTTTCATCAACAAATGTAATTATTGAGCATACATTGCAACAGACATCGTGGTGAGGCAATGTAGCTAAAACAATGGGGCTGCTCTATGCCCATGCGCCCACACACACATGAGCACATACACGCATGCATCTACATTCAGAATGTGCCTCTCTCCAAGGAAAGCTTAGACCTTTTGTACATATATTTTACTTTCAGTTATGAGTCTGTCATTTACTTGGGCATTTACTCAAAGCCTCAGCTTCCTCGCTAGTAAAATAATAATAGTAATAATTGTACCTGAATTGTAGTGTTATTAAGATTAATCAAGAGATTATATGAAAAGTCCTCAGCACTGAGCCTGGCACAGAATAAATTCCTAATAAATGTTAGTTAATATTCTTATTGTCCTTGCTGACAGTGCTGGTGCCAGTGGTGTTTATAGAGAGTTAGAAGTCGAAGACTTAAGTCTTTCCTGACCAGCCAGCATAAATGTTGGCTGTCTTGTTTTCTGCATAGCTCATGTGACTATCTGACCTGATCTTTCTTATTTACTGTCTGTTTTGCCCCACTGGAATTGTGATCCACAAAGGAAGGAAGCTAGGACAGTGTTGGACACATAGAAAGTGTCCCCGTAAAAGCCTGTAAATAAATGAGCGGAGAAGAGGTTAACAACAATGGGAAAGAAGGTAGAAATAACCTACATGAGCAAGAGTGGGGGAAATGGCCTATATTACTGATTTTTCACATGAAATTCTGGGTCCATCACTAGTCAGCATTTATCTAAAAGGAGCAGCTGTTCACAGGAAGTCAGTTTAAGAAATCACGAAGAATTTGGATAGTGACAGGCAGTTTAGCAAGTGCCTTTCTCCTCACTGGAATTAAGTATAACTTGTGTCAACACACTTGTCTTTGATCCAAGTTCAGGTTCACTTCCATCTCCCAAACCTTCAAGGCAGTCACAGACCTGCCAGCAAGATCCCATTTTCCAATATCCAGTTTACCCTCCAAAACTGGACTTCAGAGTTCCAGGTCATTGAATTCAGTGCAGATGCTTTCCACGATTGTGTCTGTGTGCACAAAGAAGACTGCCATATGCTTATGAGCATTAAATGAGTCAATATATGTGAAACAATTACAGTAGTGATTGGCACATAGCAACAGCTCCATAAATGTTCCCCGGTGTTGTTATTGTCACCATCATTATCCATTTATTCAAAAAGGATTTATGGACTGCCTATTATGTGCCTGTAGATATTCTAGGCTCAGGATAGTCAAAGATAAACTAAACAGATCAGATCTCTGCCTTTGTGGAGCTTATAATGTGGCTGTTCAAAAAATAAAGTTTAGTACATTGAGCATAATGGCGAATGACTGACTACTTTTGTGTGCGGCTGTAAACTATACTCTCAGTGAGGACAAGCCCCCATCTGCCCTGTTTAACACCATTGCCCTAGTATCTCATGAAGAGAGTAGAAGGCACTCAATTCATGTTGGATAAATAAATAAATAAATAAATAAATAAATAGTGAATTTCCGAGGGAAGGGGGCCCAATTTAACGTGAGCGCTGCAGGTTCCAGGATTAGGCCGTGTGTGCAGATGCCATGCAAACCCTGCAGTTTGTGGACCCTGCTTATGTAGCAACGTCTGGGTTAGAGTGTATGTGGGTGGACGTAGCGGGGAGGATGAGGTTGTGAGAGCTTGCATATACATAAATAAAATACTTTTTTCTTTTTTTAAACATAGAAGGCGAAGTCTTTGGCTGTGCATTTTTAGGTAAATCCCAGCTTATGTGTGAGCCCAGGTGTAGGGTTCTGACTGAGGTAAATCTGAGCTTGAGTCAGCGTATGAGGTATTAGGCTGGGTTTTGTGGTCTGAGACGGTATTAGGAGTATTTTGCAGGGAAAAATCTAGAGATGTATGCATATCTGTGATCTGTAATGTCATTGTCTGTGAGGCAAATTATGGGTGGGTAAACAAAATCTAGGGTGCTACATATGAGGTAAGAATGGCGTAAGTGTAGCTTTGTCTGTGAGTCAATTAGAGGCTTTTGTGATTGTCATCGAAGTAAGAGGGTCTCTCTTTCCTTCAACCAATTCAGGAGTTCTTTATTTGAGGGTGCAGGTTTGTGAGGCAGATTCTAGAACTGGGAGCAATTGTGAGACAGTTTTAAGATTAGGATAAAACCAGCCTGGGATTATGGGTAAGCAAAGTCTAGGATTGTAAATCTGATGAATCCGAATGTGTGTGTGTGTGTGTGTGTGTGTGTGTGTGTGTCTATAAATCAGATTTGGCTTTGAAATTAACACCCCTGAGCCAACTAGGTTTACATGCATAAGACAGGCAGAAAGACGAGTTGGTGAGCCAAACTCGAGAGTTGGTGTGGGTAAAGCAGGGTTTGCATGCATGTGTGAGGCAAGTTCTTGAGTGTGAATCTGGGACTTGTTGGGCGAAGTGCGTGAGTGCGCGCGCGCATCAAGTTGAGATTTCTGCTTCTGATGGACAACAAGGGCGTGTAAGCCCGTGAGGCCACGTTAGGGTCAGGGTGCACGAGGAGGGGCGGCCAGGCGAGTGGTCCCGCGAGTGGAGCGCGCCCTGCTCCGGCCCCTGCGCCGCGCTGGCTGGCTGGCTGGGGACTGGCAGGAACCGGAGCAGCACTGCCGCCTCTGGCGCGAAGGCTCAGGCGCCTCCTCCCGCCCCAGTCACTGTGGCTCGGCGCACGCTGCCGGCGGCTGCCCTTTCTGCCTGAGGGAAAGAAAACCCGCGGGCCTCTGTCGCTCTCTAACCATGGCCTCGGGCAGGAGAGGCTGGGACAGCTCCCACGAAGATGATCTGCCCGTGTACCTGGCTAGGCCAGGCACCACAGACCAGGTCCCGCGGCAGAAGTACGGAGGCATGTTCTGCAACGTGGAGGGAGCCTTCGAAAGCAAGACGCTGGATTTCGATGCCCTGAGCGTGGGGCAGCGGGGCGCAAAGACTCCCCGGAGCAGCCAGGGCAGCGGCCGCGCCTCGGGGAGCCGACCCGGGCTCGAGGACTCCCCGCGCAGGGGCCAAGGCCGGGAGGAAAGCAGGGAGCCCGCGCCCGTGTCGCCTGCACCCGCTGGGGTAGAGATCCGGAGCGCCACTGGCAAGGAGGTTTTGCAGAACCTCGGCCCCAAGGACAAGGTAGGGGGGCCTGGGTCTCTTATCCGCTTGCCGTTGTTCCCCGCTCAGCCGGGGGCGCCATGTCCCAGGCACAACTTTCTTTTGCTCACTTTGCACGGGGATGGGGGGACTAGGAGGAGGTAAAGGGCATCCTCTGCTGGGCGCACAGTGACCCCCCCCCCCTGAGGGACACCAATCCATCTGATTGCAGTGTATGCACGCCCCCCCCTGTCGCACCCGGGGGCCTAGGGTGGGTGTGTCAGCCTGACCAGCCCAGGAAGGCTTAGCGATTTCCAGCCTTTCTCTCGTCTGAGTAACCGGACACATTGTCTTGGTCCCCTCTCTGGCCCTCGATGAAATCTCCACTCAGTCAACAGGGCAAAGGGCAAACTGGTGCTGGGAAAATGGGGTCATCTCCATAGTGCCCAGATAAAAGTACAGGATGGGCGGTCTCCCCTCTCATTCTTCAAGCATCAGCTCTGTTCCCTGAAACTTTCGGGTGTGGAGCCGCTAGACTAAAATGCAGGAATCCCCATGCCCGGCTTCTGCCCTAGATCAACATTTCACATCTGTGTTTGTAAGGTGTGTATTTGTGTACCTAGCTCGGCACAAGATTGGGTACCACAGAGATCCAGCTGGCTCTGGAAGAATACCCTTGTATTTTGAAAATAGGTGACAGTATTAGGGGTGTACTGAAGCAGCATAAGCTGCAAGTTCCCTGCTGCTCTTACATGCGCCAAAGCCAATTTCTTCTCTTTGTATTTCTGAGAAACTCATGTCACACTGAATAGCCGGAGGTACAGCATTGAAATCCAGCTTGCCCTGAATTATTTATTTTATAGAAAATTAAAATCTTAGTTCAGAAAATTCAGGGCCTGGGCAGGGCTGGAGTATTCAAAGTTCGAACTGACGCTTTTGAGTTGGGGACAATAGTAATCAGATACGTCACCCTTGTCTAAATAATGGCTGCGGAATCCAGCTGCATATATTATTCTGCACTAATACTGTTATGAATAATAACTTGAAATGGAAATGTCTGCCTCAGAGCAATTAGAGTTAATGCTTACCCAAGTTTTAGATGTTTTTCCATTAAAATGCTAAGAGCCAGGGAAAGGAAAGCACATCTCTCTCAAATGTTTGATTTTTGGAAATATAAAAAATTAAACAAACCTTTAACTATTGACACTACCAGGAAAAAGCAAGTCCTGTTTAAAAGTGCCATTAAGAAACAGTGTCAGTGTCCCTTGGAATCACTTACTTTGTGATTTTCACATGTTTAGAATATAGGATTCCTTTAGGCCCTGCTCAAATACCCTTTTATTAAAAACTTTAGACCTTTTGGAAAGGGTTTGACTGATTTCTAAACTGAAGAATGGCCTTGTAGGATGGTTATTACCTCCTTCAGGCTTAAGTGCAAACTTTCACTTGTCAGAGGAGCCTGAGTTGATCAGTGTTGAAATGTTCCTTTCCTGACTCTAAGGGGTGGAAGAAGGGATGGAAAAGGTCAGTAACAATTGCTGTGAGTCAGTGCTATTCCCCTTGCTGGAACACCCCTGATGTAAGCCAGATAATATGCCGCTGGGTTTGCAAGATTAAAAATGGTAACTAGAGAGAGGAAAAATGTTCCTCCTTTAAACCCAGCAATTCTCTCGTTTTCTTTCCTTTTGTAAACCCTATACTTTTGGCTCCTAATTGAAAAATAATAATACAACCTAAGCATCAGCAGGATTTCTAGAGCTACATGGTTATTTGTACGTTCGGGCTTGCTGTCAGCTCATTCAGGACATGTTATTATCTCTAATTTGGTTGAATCACAGTTAGAAGAGACACCATAGGTTATCTCTTTCTGAACTTCATCATTATTTCCTTGAGGATAGAGGTTGTGTATTTGGATTTATCTTTGTGGCTAAAATACCTGGCACATTAGAGGTGCTCCATAAATACTTAATACATTAAGCCGCCCCTTAATTTAACCATTTATTTTGCTATATAGATGCAAAATAATCATCTGGTTTCACTGCCATTTTCAGGGACCTCTCTATCCCATGAAGCAACTTTTGGGCAACTTTTCTTTTAAAAAGTCATATTAAGCCTAAATCTGCCCACTTGTAATTTCTACAAACTATCGTTAGTTCTGACTTCTTGAAATATATGAATAACTATGTTTCCTTTTTCTGAAATATTTTAATGATTTTAAGCATGTGGACTCGTGTATCTGTTAGAAAAGGTTGGGTAATGCCACAGTAACAAGCAATCCCCAAATGTCAATGCCTTAATCAAACAATAACAATTCATTTCTTGCTCCTGCTACTTAGCCAGCATGAATGAGCCGGGCAGCTCAGTTCATCACTGCCCTTCAGAGACCTAGACTGATGGAGGTTCCATGACCACACAGTCATGGTGGGAAAAGCATGTGGCAAATTGTGCACAATCTCTTCAGCCCCCACACTGAAGTCATGAATATGACTTATGCTCACATTTCATTGGCCAGAGCAAATCATCAGTCCATGTCCAACTTCAAAAGATTTGGGAGAGTGCAATCTTACCACGATCTTGTTAGAGAGGGATTAGAAATATATATTTAGAAAATTGCTTCAGTATCTCTCCCAGATCTGGGGATGGACTACTGGGGTAAAACCTGGCCCAACTCTTAAAAATTATGAGACTATAACCATGTATCTTGGACTACTTTCCACATAATAAGTACTCAATGCGTATTAATTGGTATTACTCTTTGATTTTTACTGCTCTATATGTGTTCCTAACTTCTTCATCTTTTCCTTGTATGATCATTTTCATCATTTGGATTTCCTTTTCAGGGTTTACTTTATTTTGTAAATATTCTTTCGAAAATACAATGCCCAGAACCGAACACAGTGCTCCAGATGGGATATGGCCATGGCAAAGTGAATTAGGCTAGTTAACTTCCTTGATTTATATACACCATATGCTTCTATAGTACAAGATTACCTGATAATTCAGTGTCCATGTCCTACTATTGTCTCCATAGTAAATTCCTATCATTCAAGCCTTCAGAAACTTTTCCACATAAGCTCTCCATTCTATGCTGGTACAACTGAACTTAGAACCAAAAGGAGAGAGGGAACACTAACTGTAGAATTTTATTTTTCTTCCCACTATAATATTCATCACCATCTGAGTTCATCTTTCTATTATACCATGATAATTTTGATACAGCATCAATTCTGTGATATAGCATCCCTACCCCAAGTTTTGGACCATCTGCAGATTTGATAGTGAGTCCTTCTCTATAAGTACTTTCTATGTACCTAGCATAAATACATATCCCCCTCCCTTTTATTTTCTCTTAAAGAAAATGATTTTATAGATAAAGGAATCAAAAATCAGGGACTCTAAGTGGTTAGCCCCAGATCACATAGATCATAAGTGGTGAGCCAGAATTCAAACTGATTTTTTCTAATTCCAGAATCCATCCTCTTCCCAGACTGAGAGGCTGCTTTATTTAAATTTAATGAGCCTGACCATTGTGTCTGCACCTGACATGTTACTATAATGCAGAGCAAGGACATCTTTCCACACGTCTCTAGAAACCTTCCTTCATCTTGCCACCAGCCCAAATATTCATGATGCTTGGAAAGCATTTACTCAGCCTTTAAGTACAATAACTGCAAAATCCTTGTTCTTCCAAGTTGATTGCAAAATTATCAAAAAAGGTTTTTAAAAAATGTCTTGGTAAACTCAAAATATGCTTTGTATCTAGCATATCTACTCATTAGTCACACCATTAGAAAATGAGCTTAGTTAATTAATCAATAAATTATGAAAGAATTAAATAATAAAAGTGTTTGATAGAATAAAAAATAAAAATATTTCTGAGTTATACTACGAATGCCAAATTCCACGTTTGAGATATGATGGGGTATTTATATTGTGGTTCTGGACCTATCTGTAAACACCTTGTTAAATTTTATAGTTTGATTTTTCTCATGATAGGTGTTCATATTGCCAAAATCCTCCATGGTTGGCTCACATACTTTTTGTTAATAATTTTTGACAGTAGGAGCATTAAAAACAATTCTAAGTGAAAAGTAAATATTCTCCATCATTTCTCGAGATGGTTCCCAGAATCTAGCAGTGAAATTACTAAAGGGAAGAGAATTATGTTATATGGTCAGCCAAGAGCAAATGATACTGCAGAGACTCTCATCCAGCGAAAACATAGTAATGACATATGATTACAAGGGTCTATCGATAACTCCCTCTCAGGAGCTGTGGGTCATTTCTAGTTCCCTGCTTCCCACGTGGGCCACTTTTGTGTAAGATGTTTCCTTTATGAAGTCAGCAGGGGTTCTAGGTGTTGAAGGAGAGCATTCAAAACCAATAAGATGTGTCTCTTCGCTTTTTCACTATTTTTCATTTGCTCTTTTGGTCCTGGGCGAAAAGTTTTCAAAATGATTCAGAGACACTGAAGTTCTCCTCCTTAGCCCGCATAAGGAAAGATGGCTGAAAATAGAATCCTAGGTTTATAAAGCCCTCTGGAGTCATCCGAATCCAAACCCTGCAGTGTAAATTAATTTTACCAGGCTCCTCTGACAAGTGAAAGTTTGCATTTAGACTAGGAAAAAAAAAGAGGTGCTTGCTTACCTGGCCCTTAGGCCACACTTGAATCTGGAGTGTACTCACTTCTCCAAACTTGGAAATGTTTGAAACCTTTCAGAACTTTTGTTTAGTTTGACACTGGGCATTTGAGGAACATAAAAAATGTGTCTTCCAAGTAATGCTTCGATTGGCAGAGTTCCCTCAAAGTAATGGTCCCTGGAGTTAGGATTTTGCTGACGGCTCTTGTAAGTAATGTTTAAGACAGCTAGAGACTGCCTGTGTTGCTTTTCTGTCAGTGATTTCTATTGCTGATTCTCCTTATGATTTATTTCCACTGGGCATTATCCCTTCAACTAATATTTCTGTGAGATAGTGGATAACGCTTACTAGGAATAGGCAATCTGGCTGAGGAGAATGCAATCTGTGACTGGAAGCTTAGCCTTCCACTTTTGAAAGGAGGCAAAAATTCCATTTAGGTGTATGAATGCTTTTTAAATATTAAACTTCTAGGAAAATGTAATATTAAAATGTATCTGTACTCTTAACGTGGACTCATATGACATTCACAAAACAGTTCTACTCCGCCAAAAGAATGAGATGAGGCAGAAAAGAAAACTAAACCCCAAATAACTGCATAAGGCATTAGCAGTCTCAGCTAATGGAGACCCAGCCTTTAACCAGCTATCCCACTTGGGCACGTTACCTCTTTTCTCTCTGAGTTTTAGTTTCTCTTTTTCTAAAGTTAGGGGACTAGACCAAATGGTCACTTTGGTAATAGTCTATAAACTTTTTTGATTGTGCATCTCTATGCAAAAATTTTCGAGCATGTTCTCTATGCATGTATATGTACCCACTTGTGCATTGATATAAATTATGTACAAATAATGGACTAATATCTCGTGACCTTGATACAATACGAATAAAGGTAAAACTAGGAAGGAAGAGATATTATCAGAAATACAAACAGAAATCCTGATATTTTTCCTTGTACCTCAGTAGCTCATCTTCACTACCTAGTTGGCTGAATGCTTGTATGACCAAAGCCATAAGTCAGTGTTTCTAATATTAGAGTCACTAATGAGTTCATTGTCATTTCCAGTTCTTCAAAGATATATGTTCTTTTATGGACTAGTATCTAAGAGAAAAATTCAAAACTATTGAAGGCCGCAATGAGGCTACAGACTCGGTGCTGGTTAGCGGTCAGTGTACTAGGTTATCCAATTTGTGGGCATAGAGTTTTTCATAATATTCCTCTATTATTCTTATAATATCCATGGGATCTGTAGCAATGTCTCCTCTTTTATTTCTGTTGTTAGTAATTTGTGTCTTCTCTCCTTTTTTCTTAGTTATCCTGACTGTAAGCTTATTGATTATTGACCTTTTCAAAGAACCAACTCCTGGTTTTGTTAATCTTCTTTATTGATTTCTTGTTTTCAGTTTCATTGATTTATGTTCTAAATTCTATTCTGTCTTTTCTTCTGCTTACTTTGGACTTAATTTGTCTTCTTTTTCTAGTTTCCTAAGATGAAAGCTTACACTATTGACTTTAGGCCTTTTTTTCCCTAATATATGCATTTTATATTATAAATTTCCCTCTAAGCACTGTATTTTTACTTTTATTTAGCTCAAAATATTTTAAGTTAATTTTGCTGTTATACATCTCACTTATAAGCATACATATATATGTATACACATGCATAACTGAATACGCTGCTGCTATTATTTTGGATTAATTTATGTTAGATCAGTTAAGAAAAATGAAAGATTTTATTTTATTTTGTCTTCAGTTATTCTTTCTTCAGTACTCTTCCTTTTTTTAATGTAGATCCAAGTTTCTGACCTATGTCATTTTCTTTCTCTCTGAAGAACTTTTAACATTTCTGGTAAGACAGATCTACAAATTCGTAGCCAACAAATTTCCTCATTTTTGTTTGTCTAAGAAAGTCTTTATTTCTCCTTCATTTTCGAAGGATATTTCCCAAGGTCAGAATTTTAGGCTGGTTTTTCTTTCAACACATTATATATTTCACTCTATTTTCTTCTTGCATGGGTGGTTTCTGAAAGTTAGATGTAATTCTTATCCTTGCTTCTCTTTAGGTAAGGTGTTTTTTCCTCTGGCGTCTCAGAAGGTTTTTTATCTCTGATTTTCTGAAATTTGAATATGATGTGCCTAGATATAGTTGTTTTCATTTTGTTTTGTTTTGTTTTGATATCCTCTGAGCTTCTTTGATCTGTGGTTTGGTGTTTGACATTAATTTAGTGTTTGATGTTAATTTTCTTCACCTTTTGGTATTCCCATTATGCATGTTACACTTTTTGTGGTTGTCCCATAGTTCTTGGGTATTTTGTTATGTTTTATTTAGTCTCTTTTTCTTGTTGCTCAGTTTTGGAAGTTTCTATTATTATATCCTCAAATTCAGAGATTCTTTCCTCCGTCCTGTCTAGCTTAGTAAAGAGCCCATCAAAGGCATTCTTCATACAGTGTTTTTTATTTCTAGCATTTTTTGATTCTTTAGAATTTCCATCTCTTTGCTTACATTATCTATCTGTTCTTACATGTTATCTACTTTTTCATTGAAGCATATTAATTATAATTTTTCTAAATACTTGGTCTAATAATTCCAACATTCCTGCCATGTCCCACTCTGGTTCTGACGTCTGTTCAGTATCTTCAGACCATGTTTTTTGCCTTTTGGTATGCCTTGTGCTTTTTTATTAAAAGGTGGATACAACCAGTGGATGAAATGAACTCCAATACATACAACGTTAGTAATATAGTAGTAAGGCATGGAGGGATGGGAGCATTCTATAGTCTTATGCTTAGGACTTAGTCTCCCGGTGAACTCATGCCTGTGGACTGTGGACTTCACCATGCTTCTCAGTGCCTGCCCCCCTTAGGTGGGACAGGATGGCGGGAGGGGGCTGGAATTGTGCATTTCCCTTCTCTCACATGGAAGGTCAGAGGTGGCTGATATGGATTTCCCCCTTCCCCCTCAGGTAGGTTAGGCTCTGAGAAAATAGTTTCTCCCAAAGATGGGCTTTGTTAAGGAGAACAGAATGGTCTGGTGTATTTTGAAATGGTTCCTTTTCCCCTCCCCCTGCCAGAAGCAGGAGGAGATTTTTCTCTACTATTCACCGTGAGGACCTAGTAGAGCTCTTGGAGGTGATGGTCATAACTGTGAGGGCCCTCCAACAGTTGGGTCCCCCTGGAGTTTTTAACTCTTAGAATTGTCCACACTGAACCTCCAACAATTTGTCATCTACAGGTCAGGTTTTCCTGCCCTGGTTAGTTCCCATGAAAGTGTTTGCTTGTGGGTTTCTGTTCAGGTAAGTGATTCTCTGTATCTACCTGTCTGTCTCCCCAATTTTGGGGGCAGTGGCTTTCCCTGTGACTTCACCTTTCTGCTGGATCTAAGAAGAGTTATCGACTTGTCAGTTTGCTCAGCTTTTCACTTATTGTTAAGATGGAGCTCTTTACATGCTGGACTGGAAACCCTAAACTATATTTTTAAACTTAAGTTGTTAGGGCATCTTTTCAGAGCATCAGAGATTTTCTAAAGCATTATTTACAATGGCTTTATAGTACTCCATTGTGAGATAGTACATATTTAATTACTAATTACTTTTAAATTGGATATTTAAGTTCTTTTTCAATTTTGATTTCACTTTTCTTTTGCTGTTGTAAATAAGGAGACAATTGACCATCTTCTAGATAAATCTTTGTACATATTCATTTCACTACTCTTGGACAATGGAAAATTCCTAGAGATGTCCGCATGTGGTATGGTCATTATATGCTACAGGAACACTGAGTATGGGATGGTCACTTTCTGCATGACACCTTACAGGCAGGACTCTAAGTGTATAAAGCCTGGGAAGCCTTTTGTGTAAATTCTGTAAGAAAGAAGGGCACAGCCTGGACAACATTGCTTAACAGCAGATGAGATTAAAGGTCACAAGAGCCAGGTAAGTGGGGACAAAGTAAAAGATGTGGGATGAAGAAGATTTTAAATCTTAGCTGGAGTTAAAACATAGAAAGTTAAAGTTGTAAAAGGAGATCAACCAAAGGAACAGAATTTTTCTCTACCAAAGTCATTCTAACCTTCATCTCTTGGCATTTTACTTTTCCTTGGGTTTGGAGGCACAAATATGATGTCCAAGTTATGTCCAAATGAAAAGTTCCATTTATGGGTAACTAATTTATGCAAGACACTGTCTCTAATTCTCATGATAACTCTACAAAATAGGTATTGATATCAACATAGTCTGGAGGAGAAACTTAACCTCAGAGAAGTTACCTGACGTCGTATAATCATATAATTAGAAATAGACAAAGTCAGGATTTAAGTGCTAGGACTGTCTGATTGCTTTTGACATACCACTTTTCTGTTCTCCTTTTATGTGGTAGCAGTTAAGCATCAGTGCCAAATGGGGTCCAGCACCTAGAGCTGACTTGGCGAAAAGGATTATCCAAAATAAAATGCCTGCTAACTGGTGGGACTTTCTGGAGAGTGAGAGGATGTGGCTCACAAAATTGAAATAGCAAAGCAGAATTTGGTCTAGTCCAAAAGGTGAACACAGTAGCTAAATCAGAAAACATGGGAAGATATGAGGCCCTAGAAAGCATCCAGGAGATAGAGAAAGGGAAGGAAGAAGCGGAGAGGGAGTAGGACAGTTTCATGAGAAGCCCTAAGTGCCTAATGATAATTTTTATTGGGTGCTATGGCTCACTGGGAGGTCGGCCTGATTTAAAGGCACCTCCCAAGGGCAGACAGTATTTGAAGGATGGTGGCAGAGATCGGGCTCAAATCCAGTCTACAGGGCCTTGCAAGTCCACACGCTGCCCATTCTGGACAGTCTCTGTCAAGCACAGAACTACTTGGTTTGTTGTTAAGCCGCTAGACTATGTCCAATGAGAAAAGATTCAATGCTTCGGTTGATTTGGTAGGGAGGGGCTGTTTTCCTCTAATATTCCCACATCCTATCACTTAGAAATAAATAAAAACAACGAAATGGAAAGTTGTGTGATAAATGGATACATAGTGAGAAGGGAAAAAAAAATACAGTTGATGAATGATGATGTCTCACACAGTTGATAGCGAGGGAAAACCTTTCCAGAGATATAGTTTTCTCCTACACACCACCAAGGGAGAGTCAGGAAGCCAGCCAGTGGTACTCTTACGTGATTTTTTAGTGAGATTACAGGGTCAGGGAGTTTCAAATGGGTGTGGAGGATTTGAAATGAAGCCAGCACCTGGCAATGCATGCTGTCAGCTAAGAATTTGAAAATAAAGGCTGAGATGTCCCTTCATTGTCCACAACAGGAGTCTGTAAACTTTTTCTGTAAAGGTCCAGATAGTAAATATTTTAGACTTTGCAGGTTATCAAGTGTCTGTTTTACTACTAAACTCTGTATAGCAAGAGCCTCTATATAGACAATATGTAAATGAACGGGGTAGCTATGTGCCAATTCAACTTTATTTACAGAGTCAGGTGGTGGGCTGGATTTGGCCTAAGGACAATAGTTTGTCAACTCCTGGTCTTGAATACAAGAAAAGGGACATGCGCGCATATGTATTAGAGTGGCAGAATGAACCCTAGCAACTTTCAGTGTGAAAAACTTCAAACATTTGAAGGAGATTTGGTAACTAAACAAGACAATCTAAAAGGCTCAACAAGAAACACTCATTTCCCTCTTTCGGGATGTCTGAGATTGGAGGAGGAAATTAAAAATACATATCTGACAATGAAGGGGAGAACAGTGCAGGACATTTTAGGAATGCAAATCTGTGAAGTGGCAACACGGCTTTGTAAAGAACAGAGACGGAAGAAAGGAGAAGTTTTAAGAGGCTCACTTGGAAATGACAGAAATAAAGGAAGTCCAAGTGATGAGGAAGAAGGAAGTCAAAGTTAGAATACGGCTTTGCTGGAGTGCTAGGAAGTGGAGAAGTGTGAAGGCAGCAAACAGCTTGGAACTGCAAAGAGGAGAGGTAAATGTGGGAAAGAAGTCCTCTCGGAATGTTGGCAGATGGTGACATAAGGGAACGGGGAGAATGCTAGCCTCACTCACCCTTAAGACATGGCAACAGATTAAAACTATGGAGCTTTGGGAGCTGAAATAATGGCTTGTCCAATAAAAGTGTGATTAGGGATTTTGAGAGAAAGGGTGGGTGTACTTGGGAAGGTGTTTATTACTTTTTGGAAGAGGTACGGTCACCACGAGCATTCTGTCGTGGAGCTCAGGAATTCGGCAAGGGCTGCCTCCACTTGAGGTTCTGCGGGGAGACTCAATGGCTGTGCATTCACTCTTCCATTCGTTTTTTATTCTGTCCACTCATGCGTCCACCAGATATTTACTGAGAGTCTGCCATGAGCCTCTTCAGGGCCACCACCAATCAGAGATCTATTAGGTACTTGAAGAGGTAGTGACAGCTTCAAAATGAGTGCTCAGGAGAAGGACACTGGGTCTCTGTCAGGCCAGAGGAGAGAGAGGGCAGGAAGTAGATATTCATGAAAAGAATTCTTCATCAACAGGCAGATGCATCCAGCTAGACTGTGGAATCTCAGAGCTAGAAGCAATTTCAAAGATTATTTTGTCCCCTTCGCTTTATAAATACGAAAACTGAAACCTTGAGAGGGGAATAAGTATGAAAAATAATAATTGTGGAGTGCTTCTTATATATCAGGCAGTATTTTATTTTGTTGGTTTTTTTACTGTGGTAAAAAATATATAACATAAGATTTACATTTTTAACCATTTTAAAGTACAAGTCAGTGGTATTAAGTACATTTACAGTGTTGTACAGTCATCATTATCTTGTTCTAGAACTTTTCCATCACCTCAAAAGGAAGCACTAATTCCTCATTACTTGCTCCACCGCTGTTCTGCTTTGGCTATAGATTGGCCTGTTCTGGACATTCCATATAAATAGAATTACACAGTATGTGCCCCCGCCCCCTTTTTTGGTCTGACTTATTTTATTTAGTACAATGTTTCAAGGTTCATCATATTGTAGCGTGCATCAGTACTTTATTCCTTTTTTTGTGTAGCTGGATATTATTCCCGTGCATGGCTATACCATCGCTTATCCACTCACCAGCCAGTGGACAGTTGGCTTTCCGTTTTTTGTCTGCTGTGAATAGTGTTGCGCCAAGGCACTTTTTAGAGCACTTAAAATTTATTTAATCTGTTCACAAAAACCCTTGGAGGGAGGAACTATAATTACACCGATTTTACAAATGAGAGAAGAGAGATTAGGTCACTCGTCTAAGTTATGCCGTTAGTAGAAGGGGGTTGGGGGTGGGTGGGCAGAGCTAAGAACCAAATTGTCTATTCCCCAGCCCAGCACGCTGTCCACGCTCCTCACTCACTCAGCTCTGTAAGGGTACTCACCACTCACTCCTGACTGCTCTTCCTCAGTGTCCACCATAGTCACATGTGCTCAGTATATTTGGTGTAAATTAGTTGACTTAAACCCCTCTGCTGAATAATCTATAGGAAACAAAAGGAAGGACTAGAGGTGATAAGCAGTCACTCTATGTATTGTAATAGTAAATATATAAGATAACTAACTGATCCAGTAACAGGATATTATAAATAATTATGGCATATTCCAATGACAGAATACTATAGGGACATTAAAAATGATGCTGAAGAATAATTACGGCATGAGAAAGTATTCTTGGTCTGTTAAGTCCCTCAACTCTCTGAAAGTGTTGTCAACTCCATGGGTTGGAAAACTGAGGCTCAGAGAGGTTAAATAAGCTGCATGAGCTCAAAAAACTTGCAAAGAGAGAATTCTGTCTAAATCCCCAATCCCATGCTGTCAGCCACAATAAAAAAATTAAATGGAAATTTAGCAAAATCTTAGCAGTGGTATAGTTCTGAGCAGTGGGATAATGGATAACTTATGTGTTTTTTCTATTCCTTCAGCAACATTTTCCACAAAGACCTTGCATTGCTTTTGAAATGAAATAAAAGCATTATATTTTCTCTTACAAAGAAGAGAATCCTGCTCAAGTTAACCTCAAAACATAGGTGACTGAAAAAAAAAAAGAGACTTAATTCTCATGGAAGAAAATGTGGGCCACAGCATGAGTAAGGGACAATGCTGGAGAGAAACTCCCAACGGAGGTACAGTTCTGTGGTTATTATCTTTACTATCTCAACGTTTGGGACCTATTAAGTGATGCTGACCACTCCTTTCCCCTAATTAAACATTTCTATTTCCCAATTCCTTACAAAGCTCTTGCAGTGATTTGAAAGAGCAGTTGAGAAACCACGCCAAATCAGATGTAATTGTAGCCTGCCTGGTCTTGTGTAACATGGTAGAAATTTGCAGGATTCAGTTATTTAAGTCATATTCCTTGATTCTCTAAACTCTATCTAAAGTTTTACCTTGCCCTTTTTAATTTTATTATTTTGTTTGGTTTTATTTTACTTGTTATTGAGGTATAATTGACATATAATATATTAGTTTCAGGTATATAACATAGTGATTCGATACTTATATATTTATTACAAAATGATCACAATAAGTCTAGTGAGCATCCATCACCATACATAGTTACAGAAATTTTTTTCTTGTGATGAGAACTTTTAAGATTTACTCTCTTAGCAACTTTCAGATATATAATACGGTATTGTTGACTATAGTCATCATGCTGTACATTACATCCCAGGACTTATTTCTTTTATAACTGGAAGTTTGTACTTTTCGATTCCCTTTTCCTATTCCGCCCACCCCTCGCCCCCACCTCCGGCAACATCCAGTTTGTTCTCTGTATTCATGAGCTTGTTTTATTTATTTATTTATTTATTTATTTATTTATTTATTTATTTATTTATTTTTTATTTCCACACATGAGTGCAATCTTCCTTTCTGAATATTGCCAATGAGCACTTGCTTGGGGCCTGTAGTTGTTATAGCTGCCACAAAGGATTTGCGAAATAACCCTTCTTCATACTATCAATGTAAGAACAATAGTAGTTTGTTATTGTTTTTACTGTTGATGGGAACAACGCTATGAAAACTAGCTATTGTCTCTAAGGATTCAGGTTGTTGATATTTAATTCCAGATTTCCCCTTTCAAGCCCTGTCTCCTCATTTAATCAGCAATGATGTGGCTCTACAGTAGCTGTAATGTTGTCATAATTTCCATGGAAACTGTCTGTAAAGCTATAAACACAGGATTACACCCTCCCCGCAGGCTAAGGCAGGAAGGCCAGATGGACTACAAAGGGGTGAAGGCCTTCACTCTGACATAAATCATTTGGTGCAGGGGTGGGGTGGGGGGAGACAATAGAGGAGGGCTGCAGGAGGAAACCACTTTGGGAGGAAAATTATATTTGGTGCCGTCTTTGCCACAGGGTGAAATTTCCAAACGAAGTGGCCAGCAGTGTAGGCTCCTTTCCAAGGCCAGTGTCTGGGCCTGGTTACTCGCCCCCTGATGCTAATGGGGCTGCAGATGAGGATTTCTTCCCATGTGGGCTGCTGGCTTGGTTGGTCCTCAGCCACAGACTGACATAGGTCCTGGTCAGCTCCTGTGTGTGTGTGACAGTAGGGACATCCCTGTGAGCCAGGCTGGACACATGAATACAGTAGTCCCCCCTTATCCACAATTTCACTTTTCACGGTTTCCGTTGAGGTCAGTTGTGGTCTGAAAAATATTAAATGGAAAATTCCAGAAATAAATAATTCATAAGTTTTAAATTGCGTGCTATCCTGAGTAGTATGACGACACTTCCCACTATCCTGCTCCATCCAGCCTAGGAAGCGAATCATCCCTTTGTCCACCATGCGGACACTGTATGCGCTACCTGCTTATTCATCACTTGGTAGCAGTCTAGGATAGCAGGTCAGTTATCAGAGAGAGAGGCCACATTCACATAACTTTTATTACAGTATATTGTTTTAATCATTCCATTTTATTATTAGTTATTGTTTGTAATCTCTCACTGTGCCTATTTCATAAATTAAACTTTATCATGGATAGGTATGTGTAGGAAAAAGCATAAGACTTAAAGAGTTCGGTACTATCTGCAGTTTAAGGCATCCATTGGGGGTGTGGAACGTATCCCCTGCAGGTAAGGGAGGACCAGTGTATCTCCTTGGAACATCATAGCATCCCCGAGAGTAAGATAAGATTATTCTCATTGTATAGCTGAGGTAATGGCACTAGTCTCTCTCTCTCCCCCTCAGATCTCAACTTCATCTTGAGTATTTCCAGGGACCTTTCCCTGGGTCCTCAAAGCTGAGTGAGGTATCTCTGTGTACTTCTTAATATATCTCTCTTTGACACTTATCGTTCTGTATTACAGATTCTTGTTTATCTCTTACCCACTACTAGCCTGGGAGGCAATGTCTCTCACAGTGGTTGACTTATAGTAGGTGCTCAATACTTATTTTTGAATGAATGAATAGAAATTTTCAGTAACTTATTCAAAATATGTCTTTTTCACAGTTGTATCCCTGGGAATTAGCACAGTCGCTGGCATGTAATAGACGCTCAATGAATATTTGCATGAAATAGTGAATGAATGAACATCAGCTAGCTCATTACCCAGTGTACCAGGGAGTCACGCCAAGCTTTTTGACTCCAGGCACTGTGTTGCATTAGCTGGTAAAAGAGATCATTGTCATGTCTAGCCAGGCAATTCAAAGTGCATAGCTTCCTGATAGTGGCTTGTTACTGTCTGGTTTTAGAAGTGCATCTCATTCTATAACAGCTTTTACACTTATCTGAGGCCACCTCCAGCTTGGTAGAAAAAACATTTGTCTGCAAGCCAGGAGGGCAAAGGCGAGACATGGTTCTGTTACTCATGTAAATTTGGCCAAATCCTTTCATCTTTGTGGGCTTTAGCTTCTTCATCTTTAAAACAAAAGAGTCAGATCTGAGATTTTCTAGGAGCATACCTTCCCTTAAAAAAAAAAATCCAAAGTGATCTGATGTTAAAGGAGCTGCTTGACGAGAGGCCTTTTCCAACCTTCCCTTCTCACCCTTGGTAACCTTTGAGGAAGCTCAGTGGACAGCCAGGTCCCTGGTAAACACAGTTCAGAATCCATTAGAATAGATTCTAGTTAGGGCCGCTTTGGTTCTAAAGTTCAAGAATTCTAGCAATGTGGACACCAAATCCCACGAACTGTGCAGCCAGTTCTGGGCTAATGGTATGTGCCACTTATTTTTACAAATAGACATCTGGACGGAGAGGAATGGGCTTAGGATTTGGGGTCATGATTTCTGATTTTAGGACTCAGAATCAGCACTTGCCTAAAGGGTATCACCGTAGAGCAAGCTATTTCACTTCTCTGAGACAGTTTCCTCATCTATAGATTGCGGCAAGCATTCTTTCCTGATTGGGTTTTATGAGACTCACAGTGACAGTGATCATAATGACTATTTGGTGTGTAATTACTAAGTACTAAGCAAATTTGGTTGGGAGAGACAATCCACCATGAGCTTTGAGTAACCCTTTAAGTCCTTACTGGTTATGATCAAAATGCAAGGTCCTAACTCCTCTTTACCTTGATTATTTCTCATGGTTTTCAGTGAGCAAGCATGGCCGATAAGGTAACATTTCCCCCGGACAAAGAGTAGTCTTACTTCAGTTTACTATAAAAATATTGAATCCCCCAAACACAGTGTTCTATAATACAATCCACCATGTGTGCACACATCTATGTTGGGCCTTTTGCATCATCCCTGTGAGAACTGAGAAGCATGAGCAATCAGTGAAAGCCAACGCGAAACTCTGACTAATGCTTTTGTCATGAGTAATGAAGCTGTTTGTCTCTGACCCAGGAGTCTCTTGTCTTCTGTCAATATCCATAAAATAGTAATAAGCTAACTTGTTAGGTTGTAAGTAGGATAAAATCTCAGACCCTACACAGTTCTTGACATATATATTATATTACATTAATTAAAGGATCACAACAGCTGTTTGAAGTAGGTAGTTCTAGTAACCAGATTTCATAGATAACAAAATTAAATTTCAGCAAGTTTCAGTAACGTGCCAGAGATCGCACAGCTATTATATAGTAGAACCAAGATTAAAATAATGTTTGTTTTACTCCAAAGGTTATACCCTTAACTATAATATATTTTCTTTCTGAATCATACGAAGTAATGACTATGAAATTCCTTCCAAATGCTAAAGCATTATATACATATGTTATTATTAACAAAAATATAATTATGTGAGCACTGAGAAATTGTTATCAGCTGTGGCCCTAGCTCCCCACAGCAGATAAAACTACCTAATTAAATGTCTGTGGAAAACCTGATTCGCAGTCCCCTTGCTGCTTGCTAGCTGTGTGACATTGGACACATTTAACATCTTTCTATAAGTTTATTGTTCAGTCGTTAAAACAGACCCCATCTTAGGTACCTCAAACTGATTTAATACAGAGAATTGAGTATAGACATGTTGGGAGCTGAAAGAGCCAAGAGGAACACAAAGGTAAATCCAGAGGTAGTAACTACTTGGAACAGCAACCACCCGGGGCCGAGTAAACAAAGACAGGGCTGCTGGACTGGAGGTGCTCAGAGGGTCAGTGTTCAGAATTCTGAGGAGACACCTTGCCTAATTGATCCTGATGCTCTTGAGAAGGTGTCGCAAACCCGCGAGTGAAAGTGAGACTGGAGAGAACCGCAGCCATAATGAGTGATGCTGCCAGAACAGGGATGCACGGAAAAGCTCTGTTTCCCTTTATTTGGTTCTCTTTTTCCATTTTCTGCCTCCTATTTGCAGAACTTAATAGGAAACTAGCTGGTTAAGGGTCCTGGGTCATGTAGTTTTGCCGAATCCCAGCCAAGTAGAGGTTGGAGAGTATAGAATATAGAAGGATGGGCTCGGGGCTGGAACAGTAGGCAACTGACAGGCACAAATGTTGTCCTTTCATCTCATGTCTATAAAATAGGGATAATGTCTATCTCATTATATTCTTTTGGAGGATTAAATGACATAACCACTCAGTTGCTTAAGACCGATTGCAAGTACCCAATAAAATGTAAGCTTTTATTATTCTTATTATGCTAATCTTGCTCTCTGTATAATCTGCTGCCTTTGCCTGTTTTCCAGTGGGACTTGAGTGTTAATGCTCGCTTCGGGGATTATCAGGCCATCTGGGAAGCTAGTTTTGCTCAACCCCATGTAGAGAATAGGCTTCAGAACTCAGCACTTGCCCTTGTGAGTCAAGATGGGAACCCTCTCCCGAGAGACGTTTAATTAGCTGGTTGTCAGAATGGTGCTGATAGATGAAATGCCTGTCTTAGCCGGGGTCTGTGGTTGCTCTGATGTGGATTCTCAGTTTATTTCATTTGTCATCCTGCTTCCTCTCTTTCCCCAAAGAAAGAACAACAACCCCTCCCACCCCAACCGTTCACTTTTCTCTTTTCATTCTCTTGTCAGACAAAATGTCCTTTGCTGAGTCAGCAAGATGTGTATTACCTAACAGCTGTTCAGTGCTCTAAAGCTTCACACTGCAGCACCCTCTCAGGACATACAGCCAACTTGAGTTTCAGCAACACAGCCTGGTAATTAAGAACTTTGATTGTGGAGTAGAAACAACCAGGGTTCAAATTCCTGATCGATGCTTTATATGACCTTGAGCAAATAGCCTCTATTGGCCTCAGTTTCCTCACTTATAAATAAGCATGGTAATTTATATATATATATATATATATATATAGTTATATATATATATATATATAAATTTATTTATATATATATATATATATAAATTTATATATATATATATATATATATATATATATATATATATATATAATCATATGGTTGTTGGAAAAATTTAAAAAAGGTAATTCATGTAAAGCTCGAAACCCAGCATGCTTTACATACATAAACTCTCAATAGACGATAACTATTATTACTGCTTGAAGCACCACTTTTTTCTTTTATGAAATCCTGAAATATTCAGTTGAATTTATTAACTTAATTATTCCACAAATATTTACTGGTCACTCATTAGCTGTTAGATCCCGTGCAAATAACTGGTGAACCAAAAATGAATAAAATGCAAACCCGACCTGGTAAAAAGAGTAGTTTCTTCCGTTAAAATGCTAAGTTTAGAAAATGGTGGGGAAAGAGACTGGCCACCTTCATGAACACAAGTACAGTGTGATAGGTGTTCCAATAGGGACTTGTACAAAGGGCCACAGGGGCTAAGAGACAGATGGGGAGCTGAACCAGGGTTTGGGAGACAGGGAAGTCTTCCCATGGCCTCAGTGCATGGCAAAATCTGTACGTATGGTATGGTAATGGAAATATATGCTGGTGTGTGTGTGCACGTGTGCACACACACAATGGGGGTGGGGTTGGAGTGGGAAGGGAGGGTGTCTCCAGGCAGAGGATCTATAAAAGAGAAAGTATGGATGCTTAAGAACCTGAAATCCTGTAGATAGTGAAGGCGTTAGTTGGGCAAAATTTAAAGCAGAAAGGTCAGCATGACCAAAGTATGCATAGCTTTACAGAGCATGTGCAGGGCCACAAACCCTAATGAGCCCCTTGCATTCTCTGTGCTATTTCCTTCTTTCCAAAGGTGCCGTCTGCTCCTCAGACCACACCTTTTATGTATCATGGCATTTGTCTAACGAATAATCAATTGTCTTCTTTCTTAGACAACCCTGATTTTGTTGAGGGTAGCCGTATGCCCAGCTAGCAAAACTCCATTTTCCAGCCTCACTTACAGATAGAATTATACATAACTGAATGCCAGTCCTATCAGATGCCAGTGTGTACAGCCTGGAGATGCAGTGAAAATAAAAAAGTCAGAGTGTATTAAGAAGATCTGTAAACTACTTCTAACAGACCTATAAATATAAAGGAAGTATTTGAAGCTTTGAGAGATGTGTTATCTCATGCAGTGAATACCCAGGATAAATTCTTTATTGAAAAACATTTTTTATAAGAGCAGTACTTAAGAGAGCTCAAAATGATAGGACACAAGAGACATGAATTCTGGTCCTAGCTCTAAAGTCTAATCGTGATTCTGAATGGGCCATTAAATATCAAATAATACAATTCCCTGGAAAAATGAAAACAAAACCTCTACTGCAGTGCTATTGTGAAGATCAAATGAAATATGATAACAATAATCACACTAGCTAATGTTCATTGAGTGTTTCCTGTATTCTAGACACAGTTATAAGCATTTTACATGTATCTTTTCACTTAAAACACACAATATTATCTAATCTACAAGTGCTACCTTTTTATAGATAAGTGAAATGAGACAGAGACTAAATAACTTGCCCAAGGTCAAAAAGCTTCTAGTTGGAGGAGTCAGGGTTAGAATCTCTTGCATCACATTCTTAAAACTAGACTCATCACATGGTAGAGATTTTGAAATACTGTCTAGAGCGTGCGAAGGGAATATTATTATCATGTTCAAATGATAATGATAATCAATAGATTACTGAGAATTAGAATAAATAAAATATGCTAAACACTAACCTCGTATTGGGTGGTGTTTGATATTTAAAGATATCAGGAGTCTTTCAAAAGCCGATGTGATATCAAAATTAAAATTCCTTTGTAGGTAACATTGCTTTCTCTCTGCTTACCTTTAACGTCTTTTCTTTGTCTTTGAGTTCTGTAATTTTAATTAAGATTTAGGTATTTTTATTTTTCCTGCTGTGAACTCAACATGCTTTTTAAATCTGAGAATTCACATCTTTCAACAATTCTGGAACTGTCTTAGCCATTATGCTTGTCTCCATTCTCTCTCATTTCCTGTCTGCAATTCCTATAAATTGGTGGTGTACCATCTCACTAACGTCCAGACATCTTAGATTCTCTATTGTATTTTTCATTTATCACAATTAGTTATTTGATCATATTTACATTTCAGCTTACAGATTCTCTTTTCAGTTAATCTGCTGTTTAACTGTTCATTAAATATTTGATTTTATTGTCTTTTTTTCTTTTTAATTTCCAGAAGATATATGCCCTTTCCCTTTTTTGAAATCTGCATTATTTTTTTGTTTTGATAGTGTCTTATTCTGATCCTGTACTTAAATCTTGTTTGTACTGGGAATTTTGCCAATTTAAACGTACTGATTTTGTTTTATCTATCTGATTTTTTTATTATATGAAGTTTGGAGGGGACTTAGTATACTTATTATATCTGCTAAATTTTGCTTATGATAAATTATTTTCTAATGTGTTTTGTAATTTCTAATAATGAGCTCATGTTAAGTAGTGTTTTGTTTTTTGGTTTTTGGTTTTTTTTTTGAAAGAATTTACTTAGCCTGAATTTAGAGTGTTTCTTTTGAGTAATTTGCTTTTGCTAGATACCCCAATGGTATCTTTGCCATGACCATTTTTGATGTTAATATCTCATTTTAGGAATTCCCAATGGTTTAAAATAAAATCCAAACCTGTGAGAGGGTCCTCCCATCATTACAAATTCTGGAGAGACTCACCCTACAATGCCCTATCGAGAGCACGGTCCAAAGCCAACAAGCTCCATGTTGTCACCTTTTATTAATAAGATTTTCCTTCTTGATTTTCTTCACAGCAGGATCAAAATTTATGTGGGAGGGTGGAGAGGGTCCGACTCCTGCTTTGGTGTGAACCTGAGGGTCCCCTTTCTTGTCCTTTCTGGAGGTTTAAAACCAAACCTTTGGTAACCAAGATGGGCAAATTCCCATAAGGTCGCCAAAGTGTCAGCTCTCACACTTACTTCTATTTTCAGTTCCCTTGTTTTGGCCCCTAACTGTGCATTTATATATTTTGTGTTGGAAGGGCTAAATTATCTAATTTACTATATTGCTCTACTCATCTTAATGGACATTAATTATTTTATAGTCATAAAAATTGTCCTCTGAATGGACCCTGGATAACTAAAAGTTCATGTTAATTCAAATAAAATCAATTTGTTTCTTCTGTTGACTGGGTGATTGAGGAATTAATTGGTATCAGGGCTTAATTTTCCATGCTAAAATTATAGACCAACTCATATCCTTTATTTAATTTTGAATTTCAAAATGAAGTTCATGACCTTTTGTAGCTATATCGATTCCAGTTCTAGCTCCATCACTTGCTATGTTAGTTTGGTCAGGTAACAAATTATTGTGGCTCACTTTGTTGCTATAAAAAGGGCCATGTAATAGTATCAATCTCAGCAGGTTGTTATAAGAATTAAGTAAGTTAATACATGTAAAACATTTAGAAAAGTTCCTGGGCACATAGTGCTTAATAATTTTACTCTTTTCCTTATTATTACTATTATCTGTACAAGCAGTGTAATGATCATACATTCATTTCTGAAGATTTGTTCATTGGTGCTACTTTGTGTTCATGCTCTTAATCCAAATAAATTAACTTCAGTTTTTTTTTTCACTATAATTTCCCACTCCAAAACCTTTAAGAGTGTTTTCAAGAGTTTGAGTCATCTTTCCCATTATGATAACATGTTAAGACAATCCTTTATGTGGGATTAATCCTGTAGTTTCTAAATCCTTTGATCGTTCCATCTTTCCTAAAGTGTTTTTTACTTATTCTTTAGCTTGTATTTATAAACAGCTTTTAGGCTCTGCTTTTATCTGTTCTTTGAAGGTATTCGTTCCATTTCCTTAAATAATTTTCCACTTTGAGCAATTTGTTTTGTGATTTCAGCCTTTCTGTCAAGTCTTCAGCAACGATGATTAACTGCGTCAATCCTAAGACTGTTCTCAAAAATCATATACATGCCAGCTTTCATGTCCGACTATCTTCTTCAAAACTTGTTTGGCTTTTCTTTTGAAATGTTATTATTTTAACTTTTTATTTTGAAATGATTATAGGCTCACAGGATGTTGCAAAAATAGTACATAGAGTTGTTTGAACACTTCACTCAGCTTTCATCAGTGATCACATCTTATATAACAACAGTACAATGTCCAAACCAGCAAGCTAACACTGGTACAATAATGTTAACTATACAACATGGCCTTAGTCAGATTTCACCTATTTTTTTTTCACCTACGCACATGCATTTGTGTGTGCGAGTGTGCATGTGCGTAGTTCTTTGCAGTTTCACCCAATGCATATTCATATAACCACCATTACAACCAAAATACAGAATTATATTCCATCACTCCAAAGGAGCTTCCTCATTCTACCTCTTCATTGTCCCCCGGTAACCACTAATCTGTTTTCCATCACTAAAGTTTTGTCATTTTGATGATGTCATATAAATGGAATCATATAGTATATCACTTTGTAAAGTTATTTTTGTCTATTTAGCACAATTCCCATAAGATTCATCCTATTTTTTCATCTGTCAGTATTTTGACCTTTTTGTTGCTGAGTTGTATTGTATTGTGTGAATGTACCAGACTATTTATTTATTCACCTGTTTAAGGACATTTGGGTTGTTTCCACATTTTGGCCATTACAAACACAACTGCTATGAACATTCCTGTACAAGTTTTTGTGGGAATGTAAATTTTTATTTCTCTCGGATAAATGCCTAAGAGTGCAATTGCTAGGTCGAATAGTTAATGCATGTTTAGTCTTACAAGAAATTGCCAAATTATTTCCTGGAGTGTGTGTGCTGTTTTATATTTTAACCAACTATGTATGAGAGAAGTAACATCTTTGATAAATTTCTCCCTTAAGAAATTCATGAAAATCCAGATTTAAAAAATAAAGGAATTTTCTAGTGATGAAAATATACTACACTTAGATTGTGGTGATGGTTGTACAACTGTGAATATACTAAAAACTCATTGAACTGGTGAATTTATGGTATGTGAGTTATAGCTCAATGAATACGGTAAAATAAGTAAAAGATATTACAAGACAGGATCTAATCATATCGCAAAAAAACTTATTCCCTAATCAAATTTCTAATATTTATTAAGAATTTATCATGTAGCAGGCATTATGTACAATGTTTAACATACAATAAATCCTGACCCATCTACTAACTAACGTGTCATTTAACTGTTTTCAATTTCTGCATCCTTTTCTGTAAATGGAAATATTAAAATTACCTTCCTTTGTTTGAATGAAATAACGTATGTAGAGTACTTAGAATGCTTCCTGCATAGTATTATTATCTTAGCATTAAGTTTATGAAAAGACATTTTCCTCTTAGCAGTTTATAACTGCCTGATGATATTGTTATGAGAAAATGAGTCATATGTATTAATACAAGATGACAGATTTTTCCATTGTATTTGTAGGAAGACAAGGGAAGCAGCTGACAGTTACTTATAACCTACTATGTACCAGACACTGTATTTATTAACCACCATTTTGCTCATTTAATCCAAACAGTGTTCTGTGATGGAAATAGTATTATCCCCATTATATGGAAGAAGAAACAAACTCAAGAAGGTTAGGAAATTTTCCCAATTTCACAAAGCAAATATTTGATGTAGCCAAGACGGAAAACCAGGTCCGTGTCCCAATTTCATGCTTTTCTACTTTCATGGATGAAAAGGATTGATATACATTCAACTTTTCTTCAAACACTGCAATGAACTTACTTACAGGATTAAGATACTTACAGCTTTTCTCTCTTCTGTACTCAGAAACTAAAATTCAGCATTTCTAAGTTTGTTGTATGTAAAATATTTTGAATGTATTTTTAGATGAGATTTGGAGATCATTATGGTAGTTCAGAAAGAGCTCCAAGGTTTTACTCGGCTGAGATTTCCAACTGTTTAGAACTTGAACTGCAAAAAGGCAAAATTGCTGGTGAGACTGTCCATTGCCAGAAGTGCTCAGTAAGAAGTGAACAGATATATTCCAGAGATTAGAAGACAAAGTACCGCATGCTGAACTCAATTAAAAAGCAAAACGAAAACAAATTCCAAGCTAAAAAAAAATCGTTTGCAATAATATGTCATCGAAACCATTTCTGAGGTTTATTCACCCATGTATTAGTCTTTGTGTTCTTTTTCAAACTCTTTTCTCTTTAGAAACTGCCAAGTCCTATAATGGAAGCAAAGGAGGGACTCTAGTGTCAGCCAAATTATTGAGAAAATCAACAAGGAAAAGTTTTCTTTGTAGCGAGCCTCAAAGATTATGCATCTTATTCCCCTGGTTTATGGAGGAATTGGCTGCAAGTTTTCTTCACTGGAAAGAAACACAAGAATTTGGAATTCCACTTGGAAAACTTAAGCCCCCCTGATTTTTGGATCCACACAGACAGAATTACAGTGAGCACCCTCACACTGATGTGAGACAGGAGTAATCTGAAAAGAAACCCACTGATTTATGCTTATGTGTTGGCATGTTATACCTTATTTTATTTTACTTTATTTTATTATGAGCAGGAGAAAGAAGTCTGTTTCCTGTATGCTCAAAATCAAACCAAACTAAACAGTCTTAGGCTGGGTTAGGAGGTTCTCCGAACTATGAGAAATGACCTCAAAACTGACTGAAAAAAAAACCCAAAAAAACCCAACACAAACAAAAAAAAAAAAAAAAGGTATACTTCAAGTTCCAGGAAGAAGCAGCAGCCATCAGCTTCAGACATATTTCATTTTGCATTATTATTAATGGCTTGGAAAGAGGCTGTAAAGCTATTATGGTAATTATATCTGCAGATGAGGGTAAATAGGATGGTGTTATAGACACTGATGAGGAAGAGACATAGTACAGAGCAACCTTAGAGAGATTAGAAATATGGACAGGAAATTAACAAATGAGATCAGCTTGGAAAAGTAGAAACATATGCATCTGGAGAAATACATAATTGGAAAAACAGAGAGATACTTAAAGGAGAGTCATAGTTGGAAAGTAACGATGGTAAATAGGTTTTTGAGCGGATATCGGTCTTGGATATGTTTGTAACGTGATGGAAAAATAATTATAAGGCCTGGTGTTCATATAGCCTTTCTGAGTACACTTTTTTTTTCCATAAAAAGAGGCATTTCCATGATCTCATTTGATCATCAGCCCAAAGAGGTTGGAAACAAATAATTTATTCTCCACTAAAGTATGAGGACAGGTTAAGTGAATTGCTTAGGGCCAATTTGTTAATGAACCAGATGTGGCTAAAACCTGGGTCTCTCGACTTTTTTCCTCTTTCCACAACACCACCTTGACTGTATGCCTTGGATCTCGGAATAGGAATTGTTTCTGGTTCAGCATTTATCCATCTCTTTTGATATTGTGCACAATTTTATTTCATTTGAGACTGAGCTTAGTACTGCTGAAGGTTTGAACAGGGCATGAACCCTGCCTCTGTCCCTGACACCCCTGTCTATCTAGGATGAAGAGAGGCAGTGTGTAACTGGAGTCAGAGCCCAACACTGATTGTGTCACTAACTGTGGGGTTAGAGGTAAGCAAACTGTGTGACTTCTCCAGTCTCACGTGCTTTAACTTGTGGAACTAAGTGGGTTGGCTGCTATGGTCTCATGGACTTGATCTCTTTGAAGATCTGAAAGAGAAATGGAGCTAGTACAAATAGACAATCAGAGGCAAGACCAAGAAGCCTGAGAGAGAGAGGTGGAGGCAGGGCCAGAGAGAGAGGCACCTGGATGCAGGTAACACCTGGACTGAGAATGCTTATTAGCATATGGCGAGCAGGCAGATTTAAGTTTTCAAGGATCACCTTTGCAAAATTCATCTCAATCTTTTTTCTGCTGTACTTGTTAGACAGCTCCTGTCTTAAACTTGACATTTTTTTCTTTTCCTTGGTAATGATGTATGAATTTCTGTGCACCCTTATCTGCCTTTTTTTGTGTGGACAATAGATAAGAATCAGAACACTAGTCGTCTTTTTGGATTCTGCCAAAATCATAATGGCTCCTTTTTCTCTGAGAAATACATCTAGGTCCATGTGGGTGGGCTCCTGGCAGTGTTTATATTGTGATTCCTCCACCCCTTCTCCTTAGGTCATTAGGTTGTAGGGTTTCAACTGATTCAAGCAGAACCAATCAGATTGTTTCCAACTGGCAATTGGAACCAAGAGATATTCAATTTATTCTCTCAATGTGATTATAACAAAGAAATATGGAGTGGCCAAATGTTTTGAGAAAAAAATGTAATGTAAATAGAGTTAAGTGAATGACCACGAGGCCTCAGAAGGTCAAAGAAGCTATGCCTAACAGATCCTAATTCCAGCCTAACTGGTTCCTTATACTTGAATCTTTTTAATAAATATAATCCCTCTCTTTTTTTTTTATAATTGTTTTTCTGAGATTTGCTATCTTTCACTTTTTAACAAGGTGTTTTCATGAAGAGTGAACCTAAATGATATCCAATTGACTTGCAAATGAGTCCATACAAAACTTTCTGCCACCCCAACCAACCCATTAGTTCTTCAGGATTCTGCTCTCACTTAGTTTGAGTTTGTTTATGAATGTATGTATGTGTGCGTGCGTGCATGTATGTATAGTATATGTATGTTGGTATGTATTCACCAAAGGCATTCAGGAGTGAAAGGAAGTGAAGCCACAGAGATGAGCAGGGGCCAACTATGGGGAGATCAGTACATCATATGAAGAATTTTAGACTTTTACATGAGAGTACGGGGGAATGATAGGAGATTCACGGACAGGTAAGTGAGGAGGTGACATTTCAGATGAGAAGTAAATGATAAGAAAGACCCAGATTGGTTGTGGTTGATCTACGTGGAGGGAGCCGATGATGTAAAAGCACCAGAGACGAAGGCCCCCGGTTTCTGTCTAAAGATCAGGTGAAGAATCACCAGCTGAACTACAAAGCATTGGAGAAGGTACAGAAGCTTCTGGAACCTATTTGAGACATGTTAAGTGTTCCAATTTCCCTAAGAAGCAGATTACGAGATGAAGATTAACACACAGGTTTTTTAGGGGAAGGGAAGGAAAGGGAGGGAAGGGAAGGGAGCAGAATTAAGTAGGAGAGTGTAGCCTCACGGCAAACCTCAGCTGACCCTGTGGGGAATTCTGAAAAGTGGACAGACTTCAGCTCTGTCCTGAGTTGGGGTAAAAGGGCTAGGCCTCCACTCTGTGTTATCATTGGATATGGGCCACACCCCAAGGCAACGTTATCTCAGTCAAGGTGAATCTGCTTAGCTGAAGCCATGTTCAAAAGTGGCTGGCAATTGGGAGCCTCTGCCAGTGGCACTTGTAGCAGCTGGGATCCTATGCCCTTTATTTCCAAAGGGGGATCTGGGTGGTCCACCACGGGGTGCACTACTGTGACGCTGAGGTGTCTGTGGGTCACTCCGATGGAGACATCCCATATACATATGGATTGATGAGCTTGAAGCTGACAGAAGAGATCTAGCTGTAGATAAGAACTGGAAGGCACTATCATCTCAGTGAGAATGTGTGACCTTTTCGGTTAGGTACCCTACTGAGAATCTGAAGAATACTGGAGACTCGCCCTGGAAAAAAATGTGCAAGAATATATACCCATAGAATTTGTTTGGCTCTCTTGGACTAGCTTCACTCAAGGACACTCTGGACCTTGGGCAACATCATGCAACATTTCAATTAATCTAATTAATATAGTTTCTTGGAGCATTCCACAAAATATCAGGTACTCTCTATTATTTCAACTAATTTTCATACCATGTAAGTTAGTTTTATTATCCCCATTGTGCAGAGGAGGAAGCTGAGTTTAAAAGAACTTGTCCAGGGCTGCCATAGTTAGCGCATGGCAGGACTGGAATTGAAACACCAGTCTGTGTGATCAGCTGAGTTGGATTCCATTTCCGAGCTCCGGAGTGAAGTCTCTAGGCTTCCACTTTGTCACTCTCAGGGTCACAATAGATTCTTGCTTAGCAGGGAGGAAAGCAAAGGGACCCAGGGACCAGTCAAGAGGGTTTATTGATACCACCTTCTAGCAGCCATCACTGATGGAGAGACTTACAGCCCTGGGGAAGGAGAATACTGCTCGCCTCAGGCAGACCTCTCCAGAGCCTGGGGGAGGGGCTGGATAGGGGTGGTTGGGGAGTACAGGGTAAGCGCGGCGCAGGTGTGCTGCGCGGCGCGGCGTGCAGGTGTTGTGTGTGTGTGTGTGGCTTGTCTGGCTTCCCAGGATGTGGTGTTACTTTGAGGGTTCTCCACTGGTCATTGGTCAAAGGAGGAAGAGCAGCTTGTCTACTACTCTGTCCCCGACTCTGTCCTCGGTGGTGGGCAATTGGCTGCCTCAGATATTTTTCTTTTTTATTGATGTAGTCATGGAAAATAGCCTACCTGTGTTCTCAAGTTAATTGGCTATTTTCTATTTTACTTGAAAAAATGTCACGTGAGGGTCATTAGCTCTGTCCATACTTCCGTCTTTCCCATCTTATGTTAGTTAATGAGAAATAATCAGTTAGCAAGATCATAGTAAATATGTCAGCACAAAGTTGAGTCAAATCAGCTTTCTGTGGAATCTCTTTTCTGTTAGATCTTTTGCAACAAACTTCGTGATGAGGTGGTTTCCTGTGAGAACCTTTCACAGTTCCAAGGTTTTAAGCGAGGAGATCTTGGATTCTATTAAAACAAAAACTAGAGAACTTAGAGAGAAGCTCAACTTTATGGTGATAAAATAAGGAATAAATATAGATCCCCCTTAAAGTCTATAGTAAATATATAAATATTCAGTAAACTTTTCCTTTATAGCTACCCCTTCAAGTGATATCCAGGGCTCCTGCTTAGCAAAAGAAAGTGCCCCCTGGTTTTAATTTTAATTAAGGTTGAGCCAAAAATATATGGCGTTTATAATACTTGTTTTCCACAATGGCATTAGTTTAAAACCCTCTTAACAGAACCATTGCTCTAACTAGCCTCTTGTTATACATTTCTTCCTCTCACGCTATAGAGAGTTCCCACGGACTGGATAAACTAGGCAAGTATCAATAACAAAATGTCATCTCTGTTGCCAGCAATACCATGGGGATTTTGGAAGTCACTGTAAATTATTCGTGGCTATGAAGCAATGAAAACAGGACTTGGTTACTTATTAAAATATGTGTTAATGAATTATGCATACCTTTCTGGAAGATGCTCAGTACACTGTGCTAGAAGTCTAGAACGTCCTTATCTATTTGGTATATGATTACAGCAGGGAGGCAAGATTAGGATTTGACTGGGGGGCTTCATTTTTCATTCACTCACTGTTACAGGGACTCCAAACCTATTCTTTTAATCAGTCTATGCTGTAATGATATACACTGGCAACTCTTTTTAAAGGAATCAATTCATCCTTCTGCCTCTTAGGACCTCTTCCCTCACGTTTCTGTAAGCACATCCACTCAGCTCTTCTGCTGACCCATTTTATAGGTGAGGCAACTAAAGCTTAGAAGATTTTTCAGGCTCTTAATTCCAAAGTTAAATCATTTGAAAAATTTAAGTTTTAATGTATTTCAGTCTCTGGTTCTTGCTTCTTATGTTCACTATCTCCAATGAAAAATTAGTTCCTAGACCTTCAAAACTGACCAAGAACTCTGCTAGGGACCAGGTCAGCATCTAATATTGGGCTTCTTGAGGTCAGAAATCCAGAGTTTCATTTGGAATCAGTGTGTAGAGGTGACGTGTCCAACAAAGAGGTTCTCATTTGTTGACACAACAGTTATGTGCAAGAGGCACCATTTTTCATCCCTATCTCCTTTGGGAATTTGTTTGGAGAAACCTGAGACTGGGCCCTCAGGCATATGTCTGCCATTCCTACTTCTCTGAAAAGATAGGGAGCCAGAGGCTGATGAGGCCCTGTGGCCTTGGAGCATTTGCTGTAGCCGAGTACAGGAAACCAGAGGAAATAAAACAAAGGACATACAGCCAAAGTCCCTTCCTGGAGACGGATGGGAAACCTGGAAAATATAAACGGGGTTACAGCCTTGCACTTGGGAGTTGGCTGGCTATTCCGAGCCTCCATCCAAGAGCGAATCTCACATCCCTCATCTGGGAGTGAGCTGTTGTGCTGTACATGGAGGGATCTGAATCCAATCATGTGTGTTTCCACGCGGCCCAAGGGTGAAACTGACCGCACTTAACCATAGTTTCAGCAGCTCCAGCGCGTATTCTCAAACATGCTTTTAGCAGAGGCTCTGGTGGTTCTGGGATCCAGTCTTCTGGTTTGGGGCCCCATCGGGGTGGAGTCGGGGTGGTTGGGGAGGGGTAGTTCCCTGAAGACAATTCACGGCTCTCTCAGTTCTGAACAGGCACCAGATTGCTTAGGAAACGTACAACCCTCATCTTTGAGATACAGAGTCCCTATTCTTTAAGGCCAAAGTAACTCAGAGCCTTCAAGTGATCTGATTTCAGAAATTCGAATGATGATAAGACATGATGCATGGAAGGCCAGCCCTATGTAAAGGAGGAGGAAGCAGCAGGCATTATGGCTAATTGGAGAATACACGGTCTGTTCAAAAGGCAGCTAGTATTCCACTCCAGCTGACAGGCACAAAGGTGTGTCCATAGCTCAGAATTGTCAGGTTTTCTAATAATAATAAAAAAAAAAATCTAAGTTTGTGTGTACAATCTATACATTTAAAAATATTGACTAAATAAAAATATCATGCCCATGTTAATATTAATTTAATATCAGCCTTGCTGTGACAGGCCGGGGTTTCCTGGAAAGCAGATTCTGGGAACGAGAAAAGATGCAGGAAGTTTATTAGGAGTGTCAGTGGGATCAATATCTGAGGAAGGGAAGGGGAGGAGAGAGAAGAGAAGGTTAGGTTAGGATTGGGCAGAGCAGGAAGTCGAGCTGTGATATGGTCTTAAAAGCTTTAGCTGACCTTGCCCACCTGAAACTGGATAAACCGTCTTCTGTGGCTAGGGTGCCAGACCTGTGTATGGTCACATTAAGCAATGACGGGATCAGGCTGCCCTTTCAGGTACCTCAGACAAGGGCAGTTTCCAGAAAGGACTGACCACTGAGGGTTGAGAGCACCCGGGGGAATGTGTCCTTCAGTCCTGAACCGGGAGCCGGGTGGAGTTTCACAGAGCCCCAAGTGCCCTGTAGCAGCTGTAACTTATATTTAAGTACGACTCTTGCTATGCCCTCTGTGGAAGCATTTCCCCTTTGTTGAAAAGATACTAAACAACCCAGAGTTACAGGGGTGGGAGGCATGTATTTCCTAGTTGTGTCCCTGGGAGTGAAGACAAAAAGAGTCACTCCTGCTTCTCTTTGGTTCTTGGATCTGTGTATTCTTCCTTTTGGGACACCGCACCATATAGAAGGCATTGTTTTAAAATGTCCAGTGCATCCTGGAGGATGGTGCCTTATCCTTTCAAGGAATCCTCTCTGAACTGGTGCTTCAGTTGTGCCTTTCGTAGTCTGTTTCTCATTGCTCAGGATGGCAGCTTTGGGGTTATGTGGTATTTGATATAACTTGTGGATCCCATAGTCACGTGACCTTCCATGCATCTCATTTGCTCTTAAACAGGCCTTGTGATCTGATTTGATGTTATGTGAGATCCCAGGTCAGTGAATCAAATACTTCTTGAGCCCTCGAATAGTAGTGTAGACTGAGGCCATATTGGGGAGGCAGTGTTGCTCTCTCTTGCTGGCAGGGTGGATGTTTGACAGCACCAGTAGCTGGGTCAGCACTGGTAAGTAGGTGTTGGTTCCCTGCATAGCCTCTATCCCTATCACTGTTTCTACTCCATCCACGTGACAACATCAGGGTGGTTGATGATGGAGCTTGGCTGATGTCAGCTGGCTGAGTCATTTTGTCTTCCTTATTGTTTATTGCCTCCTCTGTGATGGATGCTTTGTGGAGGGCATTAACATGTAAAACATATCTTCACTCTTCAAGCCCAGTGCCATCGATCCACCGTATACTTCTACCCAAGGCCTCCTTTTCCTTGACCTTTTAATCTATCCCCTCGGCAGCAGAGCTGCCTAGGAATACTTCAGTTCTGCTGAGGAGTCTACATATAATCGCGAGCCACTTTTCTTTCCAAAGTAGATGAATGACTAAGTGCATTGTCTGAAGTTATGGCCATTGGGAAGAGATCTCACTATGCTTTCAACAGCACGCTGAGTAGGACTGTCACGTGGCCATGGTCTGTTTTCACTTTTCTTTGTGTGCCAAGCCAACCTATTTGTGAATCGAGTCAGGCTCAGCTGACCATAAGGACCATAGATGTACGCTAACAGAAAGTTCCTGGAGCAGTAGCGGTGGGTGACGTGGGAGACTAGACCACCTGCTCAAGTAGTTAACTTGTGCCCTCTAGCCCTTTTCATGATCTAGTCTTGGATGTTTACAATGAGTTGCTGCTAGGCTGACTTGATCTTATCACTGGCTAGGTCTGATAGAACCTAGCTCTTGATGGGCATTTCTGGCTGTCTGGCCACTTTGTGACCCTGATCCTGCCTTCCATTTCTACAAGGCTCCGGTACCACTCAATGACCTATTTTTCAAGTCGTACATAATTCCCGTGTTCCAGAATCCTAGGGAAGCCAATTGTGATATTCATATTGGGACTTGCATAACCTCTTCGTGGTGACTTTTCTCACCACGGATACCTCGAATCCTATAGGATTTATTGGATCAAATGGCAAGGTTGTTTGCACTGCCTGTGGCTTTGAAATAAATTGCCATCAAAGCTCATGGAGAATGCCAGAGGCCATCAGAATCATTCTCTTCTAAAGAAGTGAATGAGAAACTCCATCTGGGCAAAGGAGGTTTGCACCCCTTGCTCATGCTGGTATAGGTTTGATTTTGGGATAAGCCCATGGGAGTATTTCTCTGTGGCTATAATATTGTTTTTCTTTTTTGGCTTATGTATATCAAGGGTAGAATTGTTTATCAGGTTACTTCTATTAATAGACTAATCACCACTTTGATTTTCATTCTGTGACATGGAAGTACATGACTAAGATTGTTGTGTTTGAACTGTAGGTAAAAGTAATAGACCTGAATGGGTTCATGGGCAGTTCTGAGATTAACTATGTATTTATTCACATTAAAATTTCCTAGACAAGTTCACAAAGGCCTGGTATGTGGTATTATGCATTTAGAACTCTTCTGTATTTATTTTGGGACTATTTTTTTTTTCCACTCTTCAAATCAGAACCAAGGGGAAATGTTTCCCCATGTTAATATAGCAAAATATAAATTTGTTTTTAAAAAGTAGAAAATATTCTTAATAGTCAAAATGGTATAAATGGCTGAGTACTTATTTTAGATATTTTGGCAATTAAAAGGAAGACAATATTCTTGACTTTCCCTTCTACTCAATTCCATTTCCCCCACCATCCCATTGATTTTACTCTATTCCAAGCATCATAAAAGCGCTGGAAAGTGCAAAGATAAATAAGATATAGTCCTTGACGTAATGACTTAAGCAAATAATAATAAGAACATTAAAAGTAATGGAATGGCCACCACCTAATTAATTTACTTTGTACTGTGAGCTTTACATGAATAATCTTATTTAATCTTCAATATGTCCCCTGTGCTTTTTCCCCTATAGACTATACGTGCCCTCCTTTTTCTCTGAACCAGCTTAGGTCCCATGCTTCATCCTCAATTCCCTTGAATTTTTCTCTCCCTTCTCAGCAAAGCCCTTGTTAAACTGTACACCCTACCTACTCCACGCTTGCATTATACAGCTGCACATGGCTGGAGGAATATCCACATGTTTATGGATCTTTCTTTAAACTCATGGCCACTAAACGAAGGGAATCCTTAGTGCTGCCAGTTGATCACACCATATTTCCCTAGTTCCTTTATTCTCCTAGAAACTGATTTCATAGCAACTCCTCTCCCCATTAACTTCCGATACCTTCTCCCAGACTATCTTAGCTGGTGGCAGAGAAAATAGACACAGTCGCAAAGAGAACTTCTAAAAACTCCCTCCTTGAAATTTACCTAGTTACCTGTCTTTGTGCCAATGTACTCTTTCCTTTAGTTATTATGAAGAAACCATCATTGCTCTTTGCTAAGGGGCAAGCCCTGCATTTGAACACTAGATGTCACCTGCGTTGCCTATTCAAGAATGATAGAGCAGTTGTCCCATTTCTCTCCTGCACCGTGAAGTTTCCTCTCCTAACCGAGGTAGCCCCATTGGCGTACAACCGTGACACTACTTCTCTTATATGAGATTCCACTTTCTCTGCTAGTTACGGCTCCATTTCCCTGTCCCATTTGCACTAAAGTCCCTCGAAAGAGTTGCCTATCTTAGATGCCTTCAGTTTCCACTTGGATTTCCACCCCACAACTTTATTAAAACACGTACACACATAGGAGGGACTCAGTAAATATTACTTGAACAATTTAATACATGCTCACAAAAAAAGAAAACATCATGAGATAGGTATCAAGATATTTATTTTATGGGTGCTCTGGTCAAGGTCCTCTGTAACCAGTGTTTCCATGTGCTTATTAATGCTCAGCTCTCATCTTCCTTGACTTTTGAACGGCAGTTAAGTGAACACATTCTCTGCTTTGAAATAATTCTGTTTCTTGACCGTCGGAACACAATACCTGCACGGTGTTCCCTCTGCCTCATTGACCACTCTCTTTCTGCTGCTTTTCTTGGTTGCTCATTTCCCCTCAGGATGCTTACTTTCCTCACATTTCTTCTTTATCTACACTCCTTTGCTCATCTCATCCAGCATTGTTACTTTAAATAATATCTAGAGGCTGACAACTCCCAAACTTGTCTCTCCGCCCCAGCTCTTCCCTTGGATTTCTAATCTCGAATATCTATCTGCCTATTCAACATTTTACTTGGATGTTTAACAGAAATGTCCACAAATGTACTCCTGATGTTTCTCCCAAATCCCGTTTCTCATACAGGTTTCCCCACCGCACCTTCATCTTTCGAGCTGCTCAGGTTTAGTGTAAACCTTGATTTCCCTTTCTCTCACACCCCCGTCAACTTCATCAGCAAATACTGTTGGCTTTACCTTGAAATATATCCAATATCTAAATATTTCTCACTGCTTCCACCGTCACCGCCTTCTCACCTTGCCTTCTGCGACCTCTGTATGTAAAGTCCCATACCATCCATAAGACACGAGAATGATTTTTACCTCCCCATCTCTTTTTTAATCCTCAATGCACTTGCCATCATTTTAAACACTATATATTTCAATTTTTGACTCTTGATTTTTCCCTAGAACAGAAGCTTCAAGGGGTCAGGGATTTTGTCTATTTTATTCAGATATTTGTATACCTAATGCCCAGGTATCTAAAGTAAGTACTCAATAAATATTAGTTGAATGACTTAATAAATCATGACAAGAACATTAAAAGGTGGCTAATAAGATGCTCATTTTAGAGATGAGGAAACCAAAGCTCAGAAGGTTGAAGTAAACTGCTAAAGGTCACAGAAATAGAAAGTGCATGATTTATAATATGGACTGAGGTCCCTCTACCCCTGAGTCCAGATCCTTAAAACAGTCCACCACTCTAGGTTCTAGTCCATACTTTTCCCTCTGAACTCAGTATCAATTTTCTTTTTCTTTTCTTTTTTTCTTTTTTTTTCTTTGAGAAATTTTTTGACACAAGGCTCTCGATCTTCTCATACACTTTGATGGCAGTTCCTTTCAAAGCCTCAGTTTTCTAATCAGTGCTTAAGTACCAAATCTATTCTACTGAACCGTTGTTTGGCCCATGTGTTGCCTTGGAATTTCACGTCTATATCATATTAGCAAAGTGATTCCTCACCATCTTGAATTCAACTGCTTTGAAATCGAGAATCGAGAAACTCTAAGAAGACTTACAGAAGCGAAAATATTCTTAAATCTAGATTCTAACCGCACATTCTTTAATTACAGGAAGGGTTTTACTCCATCTTTTTATTCTTTCTTCAGACACAATTTTAAACAGTCTTACAGTCATTCATCTAATAATTATTGATCAATTTCTATGGGCAAGGCCCCATTTCACACAATTAGGACATAAAAGTTATTAAAACAGACATATTTCTTCCCTCAAGGAGCTTATATTCTAGTGATAGGAAGGAAGACAATACTCAATAATAAATTAATATGTTATGTGGTAAAAATTACCATGAAGAGAGATAAAACACAGAAGGGGGCTAAAAAATGATAGGTGGTAGTCTCTTGACAAAGGTATAAAGTCAACTCTGTGAGATCTGGAATATTATTATTATTATTACTCACCTCTAGAACACTAGTACCTAGAAAAATAGTAGCATAGAGTAAGCATAAGTACAAGGTAAGTATTGTGTGAAATTATGAGAATGAATGAATGAATGAATAAATAAATGAAGGAATGATGGTGAAGAAAGGAGCCCAGTTAGGAGGTTACTACTGTAGTCTGGGGATAGCTGATAGTGGCTAGACAAAGACAGCAGCTTTGTAGATAGAGAAAAGAGACCATAGTCTGGATATATTCAAAAGACAGAATCAATAACATTTCCTGACACATTAAATATGCAGTGCAAATTGGATTGGATGGAAGAAGTTTGGATGATGCCAAAGCTTTGGAGTGAGCAACTAGAATAATGTAGCCTTGATTCAGGTGTGGAAGTGTCTAGATGTGATAGATTTGGTGGCCAAAGTTAAGTTTCTCTGCAACCATAAATTACGTCTCTTTGTGTCTCCCTCTCCCTCTCTCATAGTTTCCTGAGATACCTAAAGCCAAGTGCTGCTGTGTATCCAAGGAAAACCATTCAGAGTCATTCTACTGTGGAAAACATCCATGCTGCTTGTACGCCTCACCCTCTTGGCCAGACATAGAGGCATCTTGTGTTGATGGCCGCCTTTCTTTTCGCTCCTTGAATAAGAAAGGCACAGCCAAGGAAGGCTTTTTCCTTCAAATTCATCTTATATACTTGATGTTGCTTTAAGGAAGAGAAAGATGATTGAAGGGAATGAAAGAGGGAAAAAACAATGTTTGTTGTACGTTTCTTGAACCGATTAGCTGGTTATTGTGCATTCTTGTGCATGGCTTGTCACAGCAGTCTGAACCGGAGAAACACATCACAGGTCCTATTCTGCATGGCCTCTCACAGGCAAACCTGACCTCAAAGAGTTTAATGAAGTTTCATGTTCAAACCTTCCCCCCACACACACAACCAAGTGACCAAAAATATGGTATAAATCTCTTTAGTAGAGAGTGTTCTGGATTATAATGACAGAAACAGAGGAGATAAATTAAGATGCAAGACAGGCAAAGAAATCCAGGAAATTGAGGGCGGCGGGGCGGGGGTTGGGGGAGCACTGGCATTTCTTTAGGAGTGTAAATGTCCCCTACATATTTTTGTTTATCTTAAGAAGAACTAGCAAGATCCCTTCAAATGAGTTGGGGGCAGTAAAACCTATGGAAAAGATTCAGAGACCTCTCTGCACGGTTTCCTAGTAGTTAATTCTCTTTTACTCTGTTCTAAATATAATCCTGCTTATTTGCATGCCAATCCCCAGAATGCTTTGTAATTTCACAACTCTTGGCTAGTGGTCTCAGCACTTGAGCATTAAGAACAAAGCAAAATGTTTAGGGTGTGCCTTTGGATTCAGTCTTTTCTTTTTTTTTTTCCCCCTGTGCTTTGCAAAAGAGTTCAGAGAGGTAACCTTTGCCTGGTATTGATCCTCCTAGCCAGAGTATTGCAGAAGTGAAGTAGAGGGTGCTGTGGGCTTTCCCTGTGAGGACTGCATTCAGTCTCGTTATCCATAAATAACCAGAAGCTTGGATTAACTCAAGCAGGGGGTGTTTCAGGGGACTTAGTCTCCTCTTTGATTATGGGACCAGGCTGGTTCATTTCAAGTTTCTGGAAAACCCAAGCTGAAGCATTCTGTACCCTCTTTCTGTAGATGCTTTGTATACCTTCTGTATTGCAAAGTAAGCCTTCAATTTAAGGAAGAGATGTCCAAAAGTGTGGTCAATGTGCTTGCTTTACAGAAACGTGAATTCAAGATCCCTAGCACAAACCTAGTCATGCTTAGTGATGTCTGCAGAACTATTTTGTAAGGCGTTGGGATCCACATTTGAGTGGGGATGGGAGGAGGGGATTTTATAATCTTGGCATTGTAAACCACCGTTGTTATTTAAATGTTATGGTTAGGATTCCTTTTCTGGAGAGTTGAAGAAGCTCCCCACTGGGAGCACCTCTTAGCCACCACTCACCGTACCCCCTCCAAATTTGCCTCTCTTGGCGTTTCAATTTGAGCGAGTAGTTAAAGAACAATATATTCCAGTGGTGAAATGGGCATGTTTTTGCTTCTAATGGCATACTGACATTTGTCTATCAGCCCTGCCTGAAGTAAACTCGGGATTGTGAGCAGCACACATGGTTGACTCAAAATCCATGGCTGCACACCAGGAACGTGCCGGGGTGTCTGCCTCCCCGCACAGGTGTTTTCTACTCTTTAGCACAGAGCGGCATCAATGCCCTTTTTTTTTTTTTATTCTGAGAGCCAGGCAGTGCAGTTTTTTTAAACATATTATTTTGAGCCTATTTTTTAAATTCAGAGAATGGTTGATATTAACGGACACGGTGCCCCTCGCAGCTCTCCAAGAGTGAGTGGCCGCTTTACATTTTCTGATACGTATTTTTATGGTCTCCGGATAGAAGCGGGCTGGCAAGGCTGCACAGTCTGACCAGTTCTCAGCTTTTTATGGGATTGCGCTGGCTGTCTGCACACCCAGCGACCAGCAGAGGTGGCGCCCAGCCCTTGGCTGTAACAAAGGCAGCGGCCGCCCCATCCAGCCCGCGCGATGGCGGAGAAGGGAGGAGGGTGGGTTCCGGGAGGGACGTCCGGAGCCGTCACCTTTCTAAAATGAGGGTGGTGAGAAGAGAAATCGGACCCTGCAGGGTCTGGTGGGAGGCGTTGGCGTTTTCCCGGGCTTGGCCCACGAGGCCGGGAGGGCAATGCTAGAGCTTCTCTTCCTGCACTGGGACTGCAGCATCCCCACCCCGAAAAGTCCCTCGCGCCCCCTGGTGGTTGTGGAGGGGCCTGGCTCCGCAGCACTCACAGTCGCAAAAAAAAAAAAAGAAAAAAAAAGAAAAGAAAAAGAAAACGAAAGAAAGAAAAAGAAAAAGTGGGTGAGGCAGATGCTAAAAGGAAAATCAATAGGGATAAGACAGAAGGGGGAGGAGTCGCGGATCAGCCATTCTTGTCTTACGGGGCTCAGCTGGCACCGCAAAAGAAAAAAAAAAAACCAGCATGAACGCAGTGGAGGGTGTGTAGTAATGGCAGGGGGGAGGTCGAGAAGGGGGTGAAAGGGGGACCAGGGAGATTTACTATTGTCTCTGGCAGCCACCGCGGGAGCCCAGGAGGGGGGCGGAGGCGAGGGGAGGCGGCGCCCAGGAGGGGGGCGGAGGCGAGGGGAGGCGGCGGCCGCGGCCAGCGCACCATTCGCTCCACCTGATCTCGGGGCGCTGTGCGCTGAGGAAGTCGCGGGCGAGCGGGAGCAGAAGGAGGGAGGGACGCCGCCGCTGCAGCCACCGCCGCCACCATGTCCTACCAAGGCAAGAAGAACATCCCGCGGATCACGGTGAGTCTCAGCGCCGCCGCCTGCCTCCCTCCCTCTCTCCATCCCGCTGCACCGCGGGCGGGGCGCCTCGGATCCCCGCCGGCTTCCCTGGTCGGGTCCCCGGGGAGGGACAGGGACCCAGGTCCGGGGGGTGGAGAGCGGCGGTCAGTCCGGCCGGCGCGGCGGGCGCCACCCAGACAGAGCGACCCTGGGGTTTGGGGAAAACAAAACAAAGAGGAAACCCAAACAGTGGCGCGGAGAATTTTGGATTATTCAGCCTCCTTTTCCACCGCCCTGTGGTTCCCGAAGAACGCGGGGCTCAGGGTCCTCTCCCGATCCCCGCGCCCGTGGAGTGTCGGTGTGTGCCCGGGGCCAGGCGTGCTTTTTTGTTTGAGGTTGCTCATGGTGAGGTGGGGTATGGAGAGATGACACCTTTCTTTAGGAGTACTTGGCATCCGGACCGCATCTCTCTCCCAGATCCAGCCCCGTGGCTCTGCCCGCGCCTCAAGGGTGGTGGGAGTCTGGACTGTCCGTCCTCACCCTGTCCCCTTCTTGCCTGCCTTCACCCCGATATATATTTCAGTGCGTCATTTTCGGGTCTGGAAAGCTAACGTGGCTGTAGCGGAACGACCAACTTTTTTTTTTGCTCACAATGCATTTTACATTTTTCATGTCATTTCTCCTCATTCCAAGAAAAGGCTGAGTTTTTAGAGCAGAGTTTAAGTTTGCGGTCGCGGATAAACGCTGTGTGTATACCGTGTCCAACTGCCATTGTGTGCAAGACAGAGCCACCCGCGGCCGGCGAGTATCAGATGCGCTGAGCGAGCGCCTAGACAGGGTGGAGAGGGGATGTGCCCTTATCAGGTATAGAAGCCACATCTACACCAGTGTCCAGAAAGCGCTCTCGCGGCGCAAAATACCGCACCCCGGGCGGGGATTCCTCCAGGAAGCTCTGAAATGATGCCCCTGTTGAGGACACAGGACAGGCTGGGATGGGCATTAAAAAAGAACAAACAACAAAAAAATCACAAACGGTCGTTAATTTAGCACAAAGCAATGCAGTTGTGCTTTGTCTATAGTGAATGAGATGTGCGTGTAGTTTTTGTGTAAGTGTGTAGAAAGGGAATGGGTGGCTACTCCATCTTTGCAAGGCGAACAAAGGAAGTGATCAGCTGGCCCCTAGGGAGGCTCTGCAGCTGCCCAAGGGCAGAGCTGTACCTGCTTCCATAGTTAATTTGCCCAGATCCGTTAGGTTTTGCTGTGGCCATGAGTCTGTTTGCACTTGTTGGGTTATGCCTGAAACACCCCGTGTGTGATTGCCATGCAGGACCTTCCCCTCTGTAGGCAGGAGGAAGCTTTCCTTGCCTTTAGTGCACTGATTGCCAAGTGGTTTATTTCTCTTGCAGCATCCTACCTTTTTCATTCTGCACAAGTGTGCCCCACCCCTACCTGCTGTCCACCTGGTCCCTGGGGAGAAATACTCCTTAGCGGGGGAAGAGTTGGGATAGGTAGAGATCTTTTTTGTTTTTATTTATTTATTTATTTTTTATTTTTATTTTTGCCAGGTATAGTCCATTTTCCTTTACCATTACTTGATATCATTGACTTCATATTATTGAAGAAACATTGTGTGTCATTTACAATGCTCAGTATTTTCTCAGTGCCAATTGTCTTTGCAAAGAGCTGTGAAAGTCATCATAAGAAAAAAGAAGGCCAATTTGGACAAAAGCTCAATTTTTATACTTATTTCCCTAACTCAGGAGAGATGAACTCTAGCTCTCATGCTGTTATTAAATGCGGGAAGTGTGTTGTGCATATATGTCACTTGCTTTACATCCACCATTCATTTGCCAATTCTCCTTTTTGGCAAAGCAGAGAACAGATTTTTTTTTTTCTTCCTAGTCTGAAAATTGCAATGGTTCTTCTTATGGATTTAGCCTGTGAAATGGCATTGAGGGCCACGCCCATTCTTCTAGGCATCACTTAAGCCACCTTTAAGGAAAGAAACAGACATTTAGCCCTGATAACTTACTTGCCTTAGAAGCCCCAATATATGTGGCTGTGCCCTAATCCCAGGGCCAGGTTTGCAAGGGGTTCCCTTTTGTTCCTGTTTGGATGCTCTTCCCTGGGGTGCATCCTTCATTTTCAGCGCGGCTTCCATCCTTTCTCTCTGCGCGTGGGGCGTGGTGCTGCATAGCAGCCTCTGCTTGAAGCTGGGGCTGTGTCTCTAGCAGCTGTGACAGGAATGTACAGTGGTTGTGAATTTCTTCAAGCCAGGCTGCCTGGTATTCATTGTTGAAAAGGGTGTGGGGTAGGGGATGTAGCAGAAGAGGGGTAGGGGATGCTGGTCTTTGGGAGCAAGGAATCCATTTGTAGATTTTTTTATGCTTTGTGTTTGTATTTCTATGAAGTAGGATTCTATTTCAGAATAAAATACTTTTGTACATTTGCATGTCTAAAGGTGATTTTGGTTATCTATCTACTATAAAGGTTAGATATTTATCTTCCTAGATAACATAAAAATATGGACATGGATATAGATATATGGAAAATATTATTGAAGTTCTAAATATAACATATATCCCCTACTGTCAGTTCTAGTACATTTTTTCATAGTAAGATTATGGAATTTGAATTGAGTTTACTATCCTCTCCATATTCCTTTCTGTGAAGGCTGCCCCACCCAGTAGCTAAAATGTCACCATAATCTGAAGACAGATGGGGGCATTCTTTCTTGGCTTGATACTCTTTACCTTCCCAAGCACCACCCCCGGCCACAATTTTGGGGGCCACAGTAGGGTTTTGTTTGTTTGTTGTCTGTCCTTCTACCTATTTTTGCTTCCCTCCTGAGATTAATGCCTTCTTACTATCCTGTGTTTATTGATTTGCTGGAAGTGTAGGTGAGGTGGTTTCTCTCTCCCTGGTAAAATTGACTGGGCCTTTCTCTGTGAGTAGCTCAGGCCTCAGATGTCACCGTGTCTTCCGAGGGCAACTACATGTATGACCTGTATATTCTACTTCAACACCAGTTCTTGTTTCTAAGTGTCAGACTGGCAGTTTGGAGTGGTCCAGCAGATCAGAGCAGGAACCTTGTATTGTCATTTACCTGTCTCTACTCACTGGCACAGTGCTTAGCACATAGATGCCTAACGATGATCAGGTAAATCAAAAAATGAATGAAAAATTGTTCCTAATAAGAATAGCTCACACCTATTGAGTGTTTATTAGATGAGTTATCTCTTTTCATCCTTGAATCAACACTGAGAGGTACTAGAGTTATCCCTACTTTATAGATTAAACAAAAAAAAAAAACCTGAAAATCAAATGCATTTGCCCTAGGTCAGAGCTATAATATTAGAGGCAGGACCTAAACCTACACATCTGGCTGAAATCAAAATGCATGTCCCTCGCCTCCACACTCCTCGTGGTGTCTCTGCTTCTACCATCATTACTACTTGGTGTTTGTAGAGCAGATGGTTTAGAGCAGAAGTCCTCAACCCTGGTCCCCTGCCCATTAAGAACCAGCCACACAGCAGGAGGTGAGTGGCAGGCCAGCAAGCAAAGCTTCATCTGTATTTGCAGCTGCTCTTCAGCGCTAGCATCGCCTCCTCAACTCCACTTCAGATGATCAGACATTAGATTCTCATAGGAGCACCGGTCCCTGGTACCAAAAAGGTTGGGGACTGCTGGTTTAGGGGAAATACTCAAGATTTTCTCTACCCCTGGGAGGACCCGTGAAACATATTTTTCCTGCCACTATCAACAAATTCCATAACACAGTCCCTCTTACTTTTATAGTAAATAAATATAAATACCAATTTTAGGGATGGTAGCTACCATATCAGTGCTACAGGTAGAAAGTTTGGATACTTCCAGTCATTGATTTTCTCTAACAAAAGTTGCACCTTGAAGTTGACCTTGAAGCTGACCCCAGGAGTGGGTAGGGATCTAACACTTTGTTTCCAGGGCTTTATATGCACTCCCTTATCAGAGTCTCTGCAGAAACCCATTTCACAGTTAAAGAAATTGAAACACAGCTGGGCAAAGTCAGTTATCCAGGGTTACGCAGTGAGAATTTTGGAGCAGAGCTGGAAATTAATCCCAGGTCTTGTCTGACTTCACAGTGTCAGCTGCCCCGGTACAGCCTTTCTACCTCCCAGAGGCACTTGCCCGGTGATTTTGAAAGGTATGGATCGAGAGCTCCAGAATTCCTTCTAGGGGACACATCACAGGGAACTGGCTTTTTGCAAACAATAACTGGATTTCCGTAAATACTGTCTGGCAGATGATGCATTTCCACTGCACTGGAGGTGTTCGCGTGAGATGTTCGGGAATTGCCAGTCCTCAGGAACACAGCCTGGGCAGTTTGGTCTAGGGCGGTGGTCAGGATGCTGTGATCTCCCCTGAAGGTGTGATTGTGAGTGTTGTGGGTGCCATGGGAATTCTTTTTTGGAGGGGACGTGGAGGGGGCCTTTCAAACTGTCTATTTCTAGGTCCTCAACTCAACTGCAGATCTCTGCAGCAGTTGAGTTGAGGACCTAGAAATAGACTAGAACCTGGGTAAGGGACAAGTGCAACTCAAACTGTGGAGCTCAGACTTCCTCTTACTTTGATAGATGTCACTTTGGGAGCAAGAATGAGGAATAAGATGGATGACTGGAGTTCGGGAGACTGAAAGAAGTCACCCAAAGCCAGCTCTATCCATGTAAGGCATCCAGGAAGGGAAATTCCAGTGTAAAAGACAGGAAAACTATCAGACGTAGGAATGGAAAGCATCTTAGATATCTGATTGTGGGGATCTCAGCCCGGGCCCTGCCTGGAGTGTTTATCTGTTACTTTATATTTTGAGCAGATATGTGGTGATTTTCAGCCAGGTTATTTCTCTTTCTCAAATACCAGCAAAACACTTTAGGTGAATAAAGACCTCAGACTATTAGTAACTGAGACAGTGCCAGCTTGGCACTTGGGGGAATTCTGGAGAAACAGATTTCCTGAGAGACTTCAAGTCTCTGTGGTAGAACTGTCAGTTTATAAATAAAAATCGATCCCACCGGTGTCACTGGGCTGTGGAAAGTCTCAAATGAGGTGGTGACCGTGAAAGTGGTCTGTGAACCCTGGATGGATTCAAGAGAGTAAACACTGATTTATTTATAAAATCTCAACTACTTTGGAATATGGAAATTAATAAAGGAAGACTTGACAGGTCAGGGGTAGAGAGAGACTACTTAGGAAACTATTTTTTAAATACAAGTTTTCAAAACAAATAAAAACAACGTTCTATAAAAACGAATTTTTTCCCTGCTTTAGTTACGTTATACTGTTCCTCAGATTAATGCTTGTCATTCATTTGTGACAATCTAATAGAGGCCATTAGACTGCCTCTGGACTTTGAGATAGAAGACTCTCCCCGAGCCTAAAGGACACTTCTCATAGTTGAACTATATTGTTTTCAGTCCTAATCGGCCTCTGGCCTAGAGTGACACCGGTTATGAATACGCTTTCTATTAGTTTCTTCTCAACTCCCTCTTCAGTGGCTTTTTTCTCTGCCCTTTCTCCTCAGTTGGACAAAAGTAAAATTGAATTTGAAAAAGAACAAAAAAATCTCTTCATATCCCAAAGAGCCCTCTGTTCTTTATGTATCGATGCATTTCATAGCACTATTTATGTCCGCTTATTATATTTGAAGAACTGCGAAGTGTTTACAATAGTAGGACTGGGAATTTGAATGTGTCATCACTTCCGAGGATGGATGCTAACAGCAGGCCTGAACTGTTCCCTGGTTACTCTCACCTCCGATCGATGCTCCCCTTTCCTTTCCCCCCATTTTCTGTAGGCCAGTAGAAAACAAGTTTGAAAGACCCTGGACAACCCAGAGAAATAGGCTCCTCTTTCAGACTCTTCCACTGCAACATCCTTCTCTCATCAAACTCTGTATGTGTCTATTTCAATATAAGCACTAGAAGCTCCTCCCCCCAACATAGTTTGGTGGACTAGGATGCGTCCCTCAACTTGGCCTCTTCTTTTGGCCCTGGTCTTTATGTGGAGTCCAGTATAAAAACTACTGCTCTTGAGGAATGTTTATCATGTTAATTAGATTGTGGAGAACACAGTGGTTAAAAAGATGGGACTAAGTATAGTGGGCTTATTATTAATATAGTTACCATTTATTGAGCACCTTAGCACAAACTACATGGATTATCTCACTTAACAGACAACCTCACCTGTAGCTAGATTTAGTAGCCATCATGTTGTGTTCTGGATAGAGGCTCAGAGAGTTTAAGTAACTTGACTAAAGTCACACAGCTGAAAAGCAAGAGCCTGGCATCGATCCCTCCAGAGGTGAGTTAGTTTCTCAAGCAGGAAAGCAATAATTCCATGTCCACAGGGGACTATCTTCACCTCCCATCACCTCCATCTGTCCACACCTGTTAGATCACAAATGTAGGTCAGTGTTCGCAGGCTGGAAGGAGCTGGGATGGTCTGGCCAGGCCTATCACATCGCCACTGGAACAGCAGCTGAGTGCATACCTTCCTAACCGCGGTTCATGCGCCGCTCTGCCAGCCGTCTGAGTTAGCTTCTGGCTTTTGCCCAGGGGCATGTATGAGTGGAAAAGGATGGAAAAGCATGGCCGAAAAGCAGATGCCATAAGTGCGGACCCAGGCTCAAGGCCCCTTCTTACTGTCTGTCCCTCTCCTCTTCCTTGATGTAGAAGGAGCCAGGCTCCCTGTTCCCATTCAGCCAGGCAGAGAAACCCAGGACACACCCAGCACTCTGGGCCAGATCGGGGAGCTCCCCTCTAGAATGGTCTAGGAACCTCACTGGGACATCTGGAATTCAAAGACACATTTCTCATCGCTTAATCAGTCTTTTTATTTCCCCTGTGGAAACACTAGACAATGAGATAAGAAGGATAAAATAAGATTTTACTTTTTAAGAGAGGAGTTTCTCTGACTAGTAGGGCAAAGGAGCCCTGATGTTTTATGATGGAGGGAAAGGAAGAGAACCCTGAATGGAGAGTCAGCACATTGTGGTTCAGGCCTGCCCTTGCCTCTAATTTACGTGCGACTCTGGGCAAACCCTTATTATCCTTCTCAGATTCTGCATCAGTCAAACAAGGGCATTGAACTGGATGATCTCCAAAGGCCGTGCCAGTGCAAATGACCTTGGGAGCCTTTATTTTGTCCTCTATTTTCTCCCGAGATCATGGTCAGCCCCTCCTCACTTGGTTCCAAATCCACAGAGAGGAGCTCTAAGCCCTTTCCACGAGGGAAGTGAGAAAATAGATGAGAGCCGACAGTTGTTGGCTTATGATCAGTAGGACCAGCCAATATCGATGTTGGATATAAGGGTCTTTGGTTGCTTTTTACCCACAAAATCCCAGCCTAATTCAGACAGTGGACTTGGTTAATAGACTGTGCAGGTGAGAAATGTAATAACGATGGCAGATAGGTCCTTTCCTTAGCAAAGCTTTAATACTAATTCAAATGAGTATTATGAAAATGATCAAGATTCATTTGCTGGCACATACAGTGTCTCTTCTGAATAAGGCTACACTCGATAAGGAAGGGCACAAAGGTGACAATTGCCACAAATCTAGACTGGTTAAACAAACAAGCAAACCAACAGAATACAGCTCTGCGTCTGTATATGCTCGCCAAGCTCTTTTGTATTGCTCTTGCCAATATTTTAAATGTGATGGCGGACATCCAATAGAAATAACCCAGCCCAAAGGGCAAATAATGCCACAGACACTCCATGAGATAGGGATAGTTTTTATTTTGTTACCACTGAATCTCCAGTGCTTAGTCTTTGGCCGGCACAGATTAAGCCCTCTGTAACTATTTGTTGATTGAATGGATACCTTTAACACTTACTTTGCAGGAATAATTTCAAAGGAGATGATCACAGCCTACATGCATTTGTGCTCCTATGCCATCCTCCTTTTTGCTGACAGCTTTCTAGAATATTAACTTTTCAGAGATAAGGCCCAACTAAGAAACCGGCACAGGATCACTGGGCCAAGAGAAACTTGAGAGCCCTTTCACAGAACAAGCAGAGTTAACTGTAACCTGGTGCCTAGGTGGCTACCCATCATTTTTACTTCTTTCTTCCCAGACCTCTATTCCTTTTCCAAATTCAGCATCTGACCTCATTCTCAGCCTGTTTCAGGGGCCTACCTGGGTACTTGTTGCTTGTAAGCAGAACCATCATTTCTCTTACTGCAAATGATTTAAAAAAAATTAGTAGAGACCTGTTTTCTTTCAAACAGAAAATTGTCACCATGACTTTTTGAACCAGGATCTAACAGATCTTAATTGAGGCCTCTTTCTGCTTTTGCACAGAAACCACAAGACACTAGAGTTATCAGCAGTAATTAGATAAGCCAGTCTACATCTGTACAGCAAACTCTGCCTTTTAGAAAGTTTGGTTAAGGAGCAGCCTGTAGTACTTTTTTCTTTCCCTATCAAGGCTGGCCATTTTATTCTTGCGTGTGTGTTTTCTCAAAGATTTTCAGTCTTTCACCCTATCACAGTTTTCTCTGGGCTTATATTTGGAGCTATTCCTGTGATTAGCTTTTACCTAAGATTTGTTCTTTAGTTTGAGGAGTGTGGACAGTTAAACTTGAAGCGCATTTTACCTAGCTCATCACTATAAATTGTATACTTTATAGCCTCAGTAATCTATGTCTAATAGTAATCACTACATCCTTTTAAAATGAACATCTGTAAGAGAAGGTAAATGAATTAAAATATATTTGTGGAATTACAACTTTAGATCAGAAAACATTTGAAGTACTACATATGTCATGTAATATAATCGGGTATAATAACAGCGTTTTGCTGTATTTGATTGAATAAATAAGTATTTATTGACCATTTGCTCTGAACCTGTCAATGTAATACTTCTCACAGGAACATCTAATCTAGAACATATAGGGAAAATTAGTTTAATAATTAATAATAAGTATTAACATTTATTATATCTGGTATTAAGTGCTTTTTATCCATTACCTCATGTAATCCTCATGACAACTCAATTAGGTAGATGGATTTCCAGCTAGATCTTTCCATTTTATTGATGAGGATACTTAGATCAGGAAATTTGCCTAAGATCACACAAGGCTTAACTGGTGGAACCAAAATCCAAACTGAGCCAGAGCCCACATTCTTAACCCCACTATATGTTGCTACCTTACATTCTACCTTCTCTTATCTTCTCCCACCCAGGGTCATGAGATGTTGGTTCAAACTGGGATTTACGTGCTTCAAGCCCAGGGTTAAGCCTTTCTCTGCACCTCTCATGAGGCATGAGCAGTTCAGGTTATGGAAGGTGTGAAAAACAGTTGGTTCCCTCTTCTTCATGGGGCTGGAGCCCCACCCGCTTCAGGATGCTCTCCAGCCTTCTGGGCACATCCAGAGCAGCCAACTCGCCAGGGATGTGCCCAGCACTCCTAGAGCTGGAGGCTCTTTTACACTGAATTAGCAAAAACACCAATGAAGGATTCTTAATGTGGGCTTGAACCCAGCCTCTCATGCCACACCCCACGCTGCGCTCCCCAGCTTCTGGATAAGTCCTAAGCAAGATTCTCCTGAGATTTTGACTTAATTCAGCTCTATGAAATTTAGGGAGTCAGCATCTCCTTAGAGATTGTTTTAGGCAAGGCTTCCCTTGCAGATGAGGAAACTGAGACCCAAGTGGGACTGAATGAATTAGGGCTTTTTCTACTATCTGATTGACTGCAGGGCCCTGAGATTTTAAAATTGAGTAGGAGATTCCCGTTTCCAATAACAAAAAGGAAAAACCATAATGGTTATAGAAAATTTACCAAAAAACAAACAAAATGAGGGCAATAAAAATAAGCTACAATGAAATTTATCAGAGCTAGCCATTGTAAACTATGAGTATACCCATCTAGAACTTTTTCCTACAACTATATATGCCATTTATTAAAATGATACCACATACTGTTTGTGTTTTACATCCTGCTTTTCATTCCACAATATGTTATGACATCTTTTCATGTTTTAAATAGTCTTCCATAACATAATTTTAAATATTTATGTATTATCTCTGTGCATGAGGATCTGGTTAAATTAATCCCGTTTTTATTTATCTATCTATCTATCTATCTATCTATCTATCTATTTATTTATTTATTGGTTGTTTTTGAGATCATTTTTGCTTTAACAACAAAAGTGAAATGTTGGATTCATTTTCAGTTACTGTTTTTTGGTCGAAGTTAAATTAAAAGCTACTTGAGTAACTTGCCCAAAGTTGCTCAGCTCATAAGTATCAGACTACAGATTTGAATCCCGGTATCTTTCATCTTGGTCTTATATTCATGTCATCACTCCAGTTGCTTCAGCAGTTATGCCATTTTCCAGGGAAATCTGTTTTCCCTCTCGAATGAGCGCATTTGTTTTCTGGCTGCCATTGATGCTTGCCTCCCTGTCTTGTTGAGTCTGTGGACATTGCAGAAATAGGTACACAGCGTCTTAGGACCTGAAGCCCTACAGCTGGAGAGAAAACACGCCCAGTCCTTTTTCCTCCGTCTCTCCTAAATGGCTTAACCTATAAGCTTGGAAGCTGGTTTTCATTTGACATTTTCTGTGTGTATGTGTGTTTGATTTTAAAACTTTTTTCCCCTTAATTCTTTCAAGGAGATCTTTGTTTGAAATCATACACTCTTTCCTCAAAGCCAATCTCTGCCCCAAATCTTGATGAGATTACTTTGTTTGGGGATATTGATAAATTCAGAGTGGGGTTTTTGGTGTTTATTCAATGAAATTGGTTTAAATTATGGCCTTACATAGAGAAAAGACTTTAACCAACGTAGGTTTGAAAGCAATTGAATGTAATCCTCTGCTTCTAGAGACTTCATCTTGGGTTTATTCCACAAAGAAGGTATGTTTTTGTTTTTCATTTTGTTTAATTTCAGTTACTTCATGCCATGTTCTATCTCAGACCCTTTTTGCTGTGAGAAATCATAGGGAAAATCTTAGCTTTGCTTGGTTTAGGGCAGGAAGAGAAATAAGGAACCTATTATTTCAAACCCCCTTATTTTAATGATTGAGAAAATGTGGGCCAAAAAGGGAAAATAATTTGCCAAATAGTTGTTCTTTTTCTTTTTTAAATGAGGCTTAAGACTCATTTTTCTTGCTCTGATTCAGTGTTTTTCTCACACTTTTTTTTTTTATAGCAGGGCATAAGGGGGTATTGTGTGCTAAATTTTGTCCCCTCAAAATGCATGTGTTGAAGCCCTAACTCCAAGTATCTCAGAAGGTGACTGTATTTGCAGATAGGGTCTTTTAAAGTGCTGATTGGGTTAAATGATGTCATTAGGGTGAGCCCTGATCCAATATGACTGGCTCTTATAAGATGAGATTAGGACACAGACACACAGAGCAAGACCATGTGAAGACACAGGGAGGAGAAGAGGGCCATTTACATGCCAAGGAAAGAGGCCTCAGATGAAACCAACCATGCCGGCTAATCTTGATCTTGGTCTCCTAGCCTCCAGAATTGTTAGAAAATAAACTTCTGTTTAAGACGCCCAGTCTGTGATATTTCGTTATGGCAGCCCTACAAACTGACACAGAAGGGACGTTAAGAACAAAGACATTTAAAAACTCAAAACTTCACACTTGGGAAGTTCTCAATGACCAGAAAAGGGAAACCCAGATGATTAATATTTATAAGAAATTATGCCACGTCAGAGCCCGTGCTAACTGATTTTCAGTCACAATTATATATATGGTGTCTCATCCCATCCTTAAAACATGCCTAGATTATAGATATTATTAGGTCTACTTAACAGATGCAGAAACCGAGGCTCAGAAAGTTAATGTATCTAAAGTGCCATAGTTATTAACTGAGTGGTGGAGCTAGCAACGGATTGACCTCCTAGTCTGACTTTAAAACCCTCACTTAGTAAACCATGCTCCTTCCCAAAGAGTTGGTTAATCCAAGCTGTTTAGTAACCATTCTTATCAATTTTTTACAAGGTATTAAAAAATAATGTACTCCAAAGTCTCAATGACCTGGAATCCACTTCATGGATTGGACAGGAAATATTTGGCCCCTGATTTTAGAATAAAAACAGAGATCAGGGAAACATAAACAGACAGTCAAGGTATTTGAGTTTCACTACAGTCTTCCCAGTGGCTTACACCTTTGCATTTGCCTGTGAAAGGGACAGCTACATGTAATGAAGAATTAACGTTTGTAGTGATGGACTCCGGGCCCTGAAGTTATCTGACCCGTCAAAGGGAAATCTGTCACCCACACTGGGTCACGTTCGCTAAGGCAGGAAACCAAACCTACACATTTGTAACATGAGTGGATGTGGAAACTGTCTGTGCCAGCGTTTTACAGTAACTTATTTTAGAATTATTTTCAACAATAAGACCTGGTAAACATGCAGTCAACAAAAAAAATAAATAATTCAAGTTAACGTGAGCTGCTGGTAATCCCAGTTGTGATGGTATGAGAAAGATGAGGTGCTTTATTTAAATATTGAATGTAGATGGCTCTCTTGCAGCCGTGTCCTCCCTGTTTTAAGGTTGTGTGGTTATCAAAGCTTAAGCCTATAGGTTTAAACTTCCTTGGCCTTTATAGTAAGAAGACACAATCAAGTTACAAGTCAAGTGGGCTTCGTTTTCAGCAGATAATGGGGCCGAGTCTCAGTTAAGTCAGCCATGTACTAGCTATGCGACTTTGTTGCTTCTACCCTTAGAGAAGAATTTTCACCTAACCTCACCATTTTTCATCACTGCCACCATCACCCTAGCTCAAGCCTCTGTATCTTAATGCAAGAATCCCCTAATTGGTCATTGCGCTTCCACTTTGCCTACCTATAAAATCATTCTCCATGCATAACTGGGGTGGTCCTTTAAAATGTAAGTCAGATCCAGTTACATTTCAGATCAAACATCTATTGAAGTTGGAATGGCTCTCAAGTTTCCACTCAGCCTGGCCCTGACATATATATCTACCTCTCAGCGACTTGGCATCCGCTGTCCCTTGGACCTGCTCTGTCCATCCATCTCCAGCTCAGAGCTTCTGTACTGGTGGCTCCCTCAGAGAGGGGAGCAGTCTCTTCTAGCAGCAGTTTGATACTTAACTTGCTCCTTCTGGTCATGCAGAGCTCTGTTCAGCTGACAGCTTCTCACACTGGCCTTCTTTAAAAACCTCATCAGAAGCTGCCCCAGACTCTTCCAATCCTTCACCATCCTCTTTCCAAATGTCACTTATCCCTGTTGCAGTTACACTCATTTAGTAGCTTACTTGTTCTTTGCCTTTTTAACCATATAGTACAATGGCAGGGGATTAATTTTGTTCACTGTTGTATCTCTAGTATTATGAACAGGAGGCATTTACAAACATTACATGAAGGAATGAATGGATAGATAGATCAATAAATGAATGAAAAGACTGCAAACTAATGTGCTTTCCCTGGGTTAAGTGGTTGGCGAGAATGGAATCAAGGAAACAGTATTATCAGAAGGCTACGTGACTGTCTGCTCCATGGTGATAGGGTCCATGTCTATGTTGTTCTCAGCCGTATCACCAAGGCCTAACTCAGTCTAACCTTGAAGGAATGGACTGATGAATGAAAGATGAAAAGACTTGGGGTAACAGGGGCAAAAGTGATAACACACAGATGAGAGAACCTGCAGTGTCTGAGATGACTTAAAGAGATTTGCAAAGATTGTAACTTGTTTGCTGCTTTTTTAGACATAATTTAATACATGTCACATGTGCATCTTGCTTTGGTGTGCAAAAGACGACTGCAACTGTAAACTTCAGTAGGCACAGATAGCACTCTCTGAAACATTTCTGAGCAGAGACACAAAAAAGAACAGATTGTTTCAGAACTATTCCAAGAGAAGATTATTCTTCTGGTACTGGAATCACAGAATGTTAAAGAGTTATCATTGGGAGGAGAAGAGTACAAATTCATGGCTTTTCAGGTATGGATGAAATCTGTAGGCCTTCAAGCCTAGGGAATATATTCCTGTAATGTCAGCACAATATTTGCAGATAAAAGCAGTCTTAAATATATTCTGGGAGGTGCCTATTGTGTTAAGTCTTCGATCTTTGTTGAAGGAGAAGAAACATTTCGTTATAGGATTAACTGCCCACTATTCTCATTTTTTGATTTCTGATCATTTTTAAGTGGAGCCTCTATTGTACTTATTTCAAGGGTTCATTTCCTTCAACGTCAGCCTGACCTCTTGAAGTCCTTCTTCTCAGAGCATCGGTGGTTTTCTCTGTCAATATAACTTGGAGAAGTTTGGGGCCCAAGAGTCAAAAATGGCCATTGCTTTAATGACCATCTATCTAGCAAATGAAAGCAGAGCTTTGAGTATGCAGGATTCTAGGTGGATGAAGGCTCTGACTGAGAGAATCAGTCATCATCATTGTCTGTTCCTTGTGTCAAGAAAGAGTCAGGAAAAAAAGAATGATCTCCTCCATCCCCTCTGCTCCCCATACTCCATCTTGGGCTCTTGGAGGATAGTAATTAAAGCATGTATATGGACTAAAATGAAATGAAAAGTCAAGCTATTTGAGAGGGATAGAGGAGAGAGAGTAGGTAGGTATTCACATGAGTGACATTGACCTGAATGATTTGGGTCCAACTTTTAAAGAAATGTGCATTTATTGAACACCTACTATGCGCCAGAACCTGGGCTTAATCCTTATATCAGTCCTTTGGCACAGATATCATTTCACTCGTTTTCTATCCAGGACTGTGTCTCTAAAGCCATGTTTTTTCCTACCATTTCCTTGGGCTGCGCTGGCACTGATTTACCACTTGGGTTTTTTAGCTGCAAAGTGTCCAGGTGAGGCCTGGACAGCCTCCTCACAGTCCTCGGTCTCTCATATCTGAACTCCAAGGCAGAGCAAACTGGGAATATCTCTGGTCTTTGAAACCGTCCCTTCATCCCACACCGCCTCTCCGTGGGTCCTGTCCACGGCAGCGTGGTGCGAGCCGGAACATCGCAGCTGTACGTTCTCTTAAATGCATCCACCCGGGACAGTTTTAGGAAATTGCAAAAGCCAGTGGTTTGTATGCTTATAACCACAATCCCCAGTCAGCCCCCACCAATTTTAAAAGTATAAGGTCAGACTTGGAGAAGAATCCCTGTGGCCGCCACAAATAGATGAGGAGTAATTGCTTGTCATTTGAAGGTGCCGCTCACACATTCCAAGCCTGGAGCCCGCATTCCTCCTCTGGGAATTGCATTTTGGCTGGCTTTCAGGTTTAGTGAAAGAGTTTCTTGTTTCTGAGAAGCGGTAGAGTGGGAATTCACTAGGCTTCCCTGTCATTCCAAAGGCCCAGTCAAAGCCGGCTGCCAGTCAGAGATGATGAAAGAAAACTGCTTCCAGTGAAGGGGAATGGGTACCATTCACTGGCCAGCAGCCCAGAGCGGCAGACAGCCTGGCTCGGGGTCACGGAGTTATGACCAGAATCCAGGGCTCTTGACTCTCGTTTCAGCCGCCTTCTACTATCCTTCGTTGCCTTTCAGTCGGTATAGCCATCATCAGTGTGACGTTAACTCAAGTCCATCTATCGGTGCCTGACCATTCCTCTAAATTGCAGGCCCGTGTTTCTGGCTATCCGCTGCATGGCTGTTTGGTTGACCAGCACCTCTAAATTATCTCTGCGCCTTGACTTTGTTACTCTCCTTTCTTTTCTCCATTTTTCTTATTGAGTCTTTCTTGCTATCCTGCCTTGGGACTTCAGTTGATTTGGGCACAACATTTTCCATTCCCCTTCCGCTGGCTAAGTTGATTCCAGCTTTCCTCTGCAGTATGCCGTGCATTTTCTGACCCATATTCTTGCTGTCACACTAGACCATAGCAATTACCTTATTCTTTTTCCTTTTTATAATTTCCTTTATTAAATCCCATTAAAAGTTACAAAATGTCATATGCATTGTGCACCTAGTTAAAATGATGTAAATAGAGGAAAAAGAAGGGAAAAAAATTAAGTTCCTCATACCTCCGCCCTCCGCATCTCTTCCTCCTACCATACCCAGTGCTAAAAATTTGGGGGACATCCTCGCAGACCTTTCTCTCACTCATATGAAAACGTAGTAAACATTTACATAGATCTGTGTTTGCTTTTGCAAAAGTAGAATCATATTTTGTACTTCTTTTAGATCTTCAGTTCAAGATGCAGATTTAACCTGTTTAAAAAAAAAAAAAATAGCTGCGTAGTGATTCATCGTGTGGCTGTATTGCAGTTTATGAAATCAGGTCCCGTGGTCGGATATTCAGGGGCTGGGCTGGCTATTTTCCGCTTGCCTCTCCAGATACCCCTGCACCTTCCTCTGCCCTGCTCCGTGCCCTGGACCCGTCTAGTCGATGTCAGTAGGTCCTTTGCCCTTGGGCACCCGCTTGGATTCAGTTCAGGTGGCACCACTAGGAGACTGGAGGGAGGGGGAATAATGAAGTCAGGGTACTTTCCCGATTCCTTCCTGCCGGGTCACTGTGGAGTGGTGCAGGCCTCTGCTGAAGGTCACAGCGCCCGTCCTCTCCCCGCGACTCCGCTCTTCTCTGTGGTAACCCACCCTCCTTCAGGCCTGGTTGGTCACATCCGTTTAATTTCCCTAAACCCTGTCCACACTTTGTTAAATAATTCCTTGGTTAAACTCTCTTTAAGAATCCACTTTGAATATTCCATTTGTTTCTTGGCAACCTAAGTGATTAAAGTTTTTTCTTTTTTTTTTCCTGCCATTTGCTATTACTTTCTAATTAGTTCTTTCCTTAATCCCCAGCATGGCCGTTCTGTCAGCTTAATTTTTTTTTTTCTCAGACTATATTTCACTCATTTTCTCTCAAAATCCTTCCAGACTACCCCAGGATTCAGAATAGAGGTCAAACTCCCTAACCAACCATCTCTTGCATCACCCTTCCCTCCACCCACCCCATTCCAGAGTCCTAAGCATCAGGGACCCTGCACAACCCTACAATTTCCCCCTGACACGCATTTCCTGCTTTGGTACAATTGGTTCTCCCAGTGACTGGTTTTATGATGTCAGACCATGAGCCAACCTCCCTAAGCTTCCATATCTTCATCAATTCAGGAAGCATAATAATAACATAATTCGTAGCATCTGACTGAGGGATACTTGAACAAAATATACATAAAGCTTCTAAGACTCTATGGCCCATAAGAAATTTTCAGTAAATGCTAATTAGGAATTATATTGTTCCCTTGCTCGGATCAGAATTGCCTTTGGCCAGACTGCGTGTCCAGATCAGTCATTTTCCCAAGACCCATCTTGACAAGGCTTCTGTGACCCTTTCACACACACACACACACACACACACACACACACACACACACACTCCCCTCTCTCTCAAGCAATTAATTAATAGACTTTGCTTTTCAGAGCAGTTTATTTAGGTTTACAGAAAAATTGAGTGGAAAGTACAGAGATCTCCCATGTAATTCCCTAGCCCCACCCAAGTTTCCCCTGCTATTAACATATTGCATTGGTGTGGTACATTTGTTAGGATTGATGAACCAATATTGCTACATTATTAACAACAGTCCATAGTTGTATATTAAGGTTCATTCTTTTTGTTTCTATGGGTTTTGACAAATGCATACTTTAATGGGCACGTGTTCACCATTAAAGTATCTTGCGTAATAGTTTCACTGCTCTGAAAATCCTCAGTGCTCCATCTGTTCACGGATTCACCCCTCTCACCTCCCTCCCCTCATCCCTGAACCACTGGCGGCCACTGATCACTTTACTGCCTCTACGGTTTTACTCTTCTTCTTGTAATTTCACATGATTTGTGTTCATGGCTTTCTTTTCCTACTGTTTCATCCTTGCTTCTTTGTATGCTTAACATACAACTTCACAACCAGTAGTCACACGAGTGTATGTTTCAGGAATGAATTATTAAACCAGCTTATCCCCTCGAGTCAAGGCCTGCGTTGAAATTTCAGGCCCTCCTTCCTGACGAAGCAGGCGTTTGGCTTTTGCACAGGTTCTGTGACTAATGGGACACAGGATCCTGTTGGAACAAAGCTGGAGTCCAGTTTTCTAGTCCGTATATACACAGAGAGCTTTCAGCCATTGCACGTGGAGCTGAGACCTAAAAAGGATCAATGCAAAACAAAACAAAAAAACGAATGCAGCACAAACTGTCATATAAATCCAGACGAAAGATGGCCATGAATTAGTTCTCAAAAGCAGAGAATTTTCTTTAGTTTATGTTCCACTTTGCATTCCGGTCTGAGCCACGTGTTTCTTAGGCAGTTTATTTATAATAGTAATAGCTACCTTATATTCACTCCGCAATTTGGATTTGCCTTTAATTGTACATCTATATAATAAGAGCAATAAAATACACAGCATTGTTATTAGTAGTAGTAATACTGGTAATGCTTGCCACTTATAGAGTCTTCGCTAAGTGTCCGACCCTGCATCATGGCGTTTAAGTTAATTCTCACAGTGAGCTGTGAGGTGGGCATTATATCTGTACTTTATAGATATAAAATAGGTCTTTTAAGAGAGCTACACCTTCACTCAGCAGAGGAAACTGAGGCTCAGAGACATATCAAGTCACTAGCCTAAAATCACACGATAAATTAGTGACATAGAGGCAAATCAGCTCTGGCTCCCATACTCCCCGGGTGGCTACCTAGGTTCCGAATGGCTCTGCAAACTGCTCTTAGGACAAACTTTCCATTCTCTCTTCCAAAAACCCAGCTAAAATGTGCCACATTTCTTCTCTTACCCACATGTGGAACATTCTCTCTTCTGTAAGGATTATTTGTTCCTATACTCGACCTCCCCTGCCCTGCCTCCTTCCCGCATCCCCCTTAGCCTTGTGACCCCATGATCCTTCAGGATCCCCAGTTTCTCCTCCTGATGTGCTGCCCAGTGCCTGGCAGTTCCCTGTGACTCTGCTTTGGGCCCTGTTCTTCTGACAGGCCTGTGTTGACCCTTGTTGGCCCAGATTGTCCCACGTTCTGCCCGTGTCTCAAGAGCAGGGACTATATTTCTGCTGTTCCATTAGATCATTTTAGGTGGAAGAGGGCATTAAATAGCACTAAATCAGAATGGGAGATTCTGTCTCCTTTCTAATCCTTTTATAAACCTTCTGAGTGAGTCAAGGAAAAAGTCTCCGTGTAGGCTGGTCTGTCTTAAACACCTCCCTGCCACTCGGCAATCTTCCTTTGTAACAAAGGTAGCAGATCTCAGCTCATTCTTCTGAAGGAATCCTTTTGAAGGCAGCTGAAGGTAGCCAAAATTTAGCAGTGTTTTTATCCTATTTATTCCTAGGTTTACCATCTATTTTTGGCTTAGAATTTATGGGAGTTAGTGTTTCCTTTTAAAATACATTTATTTAAGGATAATACTAAGTAAATAACAGTACAGTTTGTACCGGGATATGTCAAATACCATGAAGGCAGCGTACAAGTGACTGAGGTTTGGCCTTCGCAGGCCCAGCTGGCCTTCCTGCTCGAGAATGAAATGGCAGTGCTGGCCCTCCCCGCCCTATCTTCTCGTTCCTGGCCTGGTTATCCACTTGTGCTTATCAGTGTCTGGAACCCTGTTGAAGATGCAGAGACAGTTATCAGGGGACTGGGATTAAGGGGCCATTCACAGTCCATCCCCCCACTGCGCTCTGACACAGGGCAGGCCATATAACTTGTCTGGCCTTGTGATAATTACATCTTGAAAATGGTTACCGTGAAGTGCTCGGGAGGGAAGAATGGACCTGGCTGACTTTGATGTTCTAGTTGAGAGGACCGAGGAGCCACCCTGTTCTGGTTCGTACTGCCCTCGGCTGCTGCTGGCTCTGCCTTACTGCTCTCCCTCCTTGTGTTCTGTCCCCACAGGGCCAAACCAAACATGATTAAGTGAAAACAGTGCGCCTCATTTGTTATGAATTCTGCTTGGCGACGTTGTGTTTTGAAGGGAGTGCCCCAGGTTAACCTCCATCCAGCTCACTTTGGTGGTCATAAGTATGTTTGGATGATGAGAGAAAAGAAGAATGTTTTTGAGATTCATCTGTCTCAGTTCAGAGGTTTGGAATAGCCAACCCTGTCACGCTATACCCGGTTTCAATAAAGACTCAGAGCTAAGAAAGTGCATTGCTCATCAAGCTGTGTATTTTCTCCTGGACCTTTCTCAATGGCATGTTTGTCATCGAGGGTCCTAGAATCAAATCTGTGCCCTGGACAGGAAGAATGAGTTCGGGGGCAAGTTTAAGACCTTGCCACTCACTCTTCATTGCTGCTAGAAGAGAGCAAATGGATTGTTAATGCCTCACGGAGGCTAATTTCCAGAGGAAGAATGACTTGGAGGGGCCATGGGAACTTGCCCTGGGGTGTGGGTTTAAAAGGAGAAGTCTTGGCTGACCTTGGCAGCTGGTGGCAGGAGCTGAGAACAGTTGCTGAGGGTTGGCTGAGGACTGGCGTCTCTGGAATTCCCTTTATGGCAAGGTCCGTTTTATTTTGATTAACCAAATGTTAGTTCAGTTCTTCTCGAGTATTTCTGAGGGGAGTTTACAGTGGCCCAGTTATAATTGTAATGAATAATAATAATGACGGTAGTTCACGTGTATTAAGCATTTACAATGTGCCATGCAGAGTTCAGCCCTTTGCATATTGCATTCCCTGTAATCCTAACCAGCACCTTAAGAGAAAGGTATCACTGTCACCATGTCACAGATGAGGTAACTGAAGCCCAGAGAGGTGAAGTGTCTTGTCCAAACACAGGCAGTATTAGCGCTCACGTCTGAGTGTGTCACCCGAGGTGCATGTGTAACAACAGAGCCAGGATGACAACTCTGGTCTCCTTAGAGCCTATTTAGAACCTCTCTCTGAATACTGTGTTGAGTCAACTGGACTATCTTAGGAAGCTTTTCTCTTTCTTCCTCAAATGATGCTACTTTGGGGAAGAAAAGATTTCATCCATGTAGTCTATCCATCCTAATGTATTCTTAAGAGCGGAAGTGTTTTTAGGGAGTAAAATCTAATGACCCAGATGGGAATTTATTTTAAATGACCACCTGTGCCTTCATCTGGAATTTAAAAGGACCTAGAGTCCCCTGTTGAGGATCAGAGCCTGTGCTCTGTGATTTGAACACAGGTAACAAAATCTTTGATTTTGGAAAGTTCATTCTCCATTTTATATCCTTTTCTTTTTTTTTTTCCCCAGGATTATAATTTTTATTCTGAGCTGTGGGGATATCTGCAGAGTATAGACCTGCCGTTCCTTAAGTAGTGTTCTCAGGCTGGCTGTACTGACTGGGGAGAAATCCAGGGAGGGCTCTGAATGCTCTGGGGGCATGGTCTTGTTATAGACGGAGGTGGCAATTTAAATTGTTTAAGTTAAAGACTAGATGAGGAAAATCAAAATGGCAGCCAACATCTCCAAAAGGCTTGAGTCCAAAATTCTGTCCTTTTATTCTCCATTCTAGTTTGAATCACAGCTGTCCTTAACGACATCCCTTACTGTAGAGTTTACTTCCTCCTGCCTTTCCTCCCCGCCTCCCCCATCCTCTTTTCTCTCCCTTTTTCTTAAAAACTCCTATTTTTTTCCTAGTCGTTTTCTTAATTCTTATTATCGCTTAGTGAAGGAAAAAAGATTGGACCTTGACTTTATCACTTTATCAGATTTCCAGGGTCTGTGCTACCCTGGATTATAAATTATAAGCTGCATCAACACATTCAGGCCATGAGGGGCAGGTTTAACGCATTGATTTTCTAAGTCGTGGCAAAAAAATGATGAGACTTCTAAAGTTAGCCATCACGGGGAACTGGGTTAGCAGTGTCAGCACTGGAACAGTCAGGTTGAGTATCAAACAGAGAAGAGAGTCTGTCAGAAAGAGCCACTTGTCATAAGGTTTAAGGACGCTTGGTACAGGTAGAAATCAATGTGGTGCCACAAGGTAGGAGACCTGGATTCGCTTCCAGCTGGAACTCATCACCTCTGTCATCTACCTCTCTGTGTATATGCTCCCCATTTCGGAAATGAGAACAGTCCTCCTTCTTCAACATACTTCTTAAGGCTTTTAAAAATTTGAAGGTACTATAAATAATATGAAAGAAATAAATATAGCTAATATTTAGAGGTGCTTACTCTGTGCTAGATATTTTTATATGTGACACACACACACATGCACACGCGCGCGCACACACACACGCGCACACACACATGCACACACGTGCGCGCGCGCACACACACACCCACACACACACACACACTTTTTTCCCCTCATTTCTTCCTGGCAGTCACCCTGTGCAATGAGCTAGGTGTTGTTATCTACTCTGAGCTAATAAAAAAACTAAGGTTCTGAGAGGTTAAGTCCTAACTCAAGATACACACCCAGTTAAGTGGTCTACCCGATTCTCCCAGTGGTGGGAGAATGCAGCTGGACCCCAGCTTGCCTTATGGTATGACTGGCACTCCCATGGGAAGAGTTCTCTGCTGACTGCTTCAGACTCGAATAGCTTTGTTTCGGGTTCCAAATACCCACCAGGGCCTTCCAATGTGCTCTAGAAATACCGTCATTCTTTACACTGTCATTACATGAGAAATAGTAGGCTCTAGACTAAACCATTGTACCTCCTCCGGCATCAGCACATGTGTGCTTGACAACTTTAGCTGCCGGGAACAGAAGGTGAAGAGCCCACAAAGCCACATTCACCAGTCCTCTCTCACATCATCTAGGATGCCTTTCCATCTTAGGCATCAAATTTGTTCTTCTTGTTAGTTTTTGACCCTAGCGTGTGTTACTCTATCAAACTGGTTTATGAATTCACAAACAAGCATGTTCTGTAACCAGTGAGGTTTGGTTTTATGTGCCTTGGGTGTGGTCAGTAGTGTGTCATTTTTCGGTGCCCAGGCTGACTTGCTTTTCAGCTTCTTCTGTGTCTGATGACAGTTTGCCTGGGCTGCCCTTTGTGGTGGATCCCATCCCACAGGCATGGAAAGAGTGAAAATTATTAAAGCAGTTTTATTAACCACTTTAGGGGGACAAGCTGAAGACCACAGGGGCAGCATCTGTTTGAAGCTCTGTGAGTTGAGGTTTTGCTATCTCTGCCCTGCGTGATGAAAACAAATAATAACATGAATACTACAGCCCGTGGAGCATGGGTCTTGGTACTCCCATCTCTGAAAACTGCACCAGGCCTGTAACTCATCTTTGTGCTGTACCTGTTTAGATTCCTGATTATTGAGCCAGAGAAGGTTTATTTAATTATCATTTAAAGAATTTCCAAACACCCCATCTCGATGGTGTTATTGCCACTCGTATCAGCTCTTACTAATCCCCCTGATGTACATTGGGCCTGATATAGCTTTTGCCCCTGTGCTGACATTTAATACTTGTTGAAGGAAGTGATCATCATGCCGGTGGCTCAGGGCTAGATGTCCCCAGGTAAGAAGATGGTCATGTTTCATAGCTGGTGTCACTTCAGTCAGTAACTGGCTCCTTTCCAAAAACAGCTTACTTCAGCTCTTTGCTGGAAAGATAAAGAACATCAGGAAAGCACTGAGCTATGAGAGGGAACTCTTATAGTTACCAAGATTGTTATTACCATGAAGCTCCTGCTAGAGATGCTTTTTTCGCCCTCATTGATGCACAGAACTGTGCCTGGGGCAGCGGTTCCTGCTATTGGCCTGTGACTTGGCCCTGGGCTGGCTGATGGCTGCATAAGAGCCAGGTGTGGAGTTTGTAAAATACAGATTTGGTGGCCAGAGCAGGCCATGGGAATCTTTATTTTATTAACATGCACCCTAGTTTAGGAAGCACAGTCCTAGGACTGCCTCTATAATTTTTCAATTACTGTTAACATAGTAGATTATAATAGATTACAACTGAAAAAAAATTTCTTAGAAGTCCAATAATTTTCTGACTCAGATGGCCTTACCGTTATACTTATATAATACAACTTCCTGTGTCCTACTCTTTATTCATATGACCAATATTTAACAGCTGCTAAGGATGGACTCTTGGAACTAAGGTAAAAAGATCAAGATATGATTCTAAGAATAAAGGAGTGTGTGCTCTAGTCGGGGAAAAAAATGAACAATAAAGCCGCTATTGTAAAACAATATAATTTTTTGAACTTAGTTGTAAAGGGAGCAGGTGGAATTTGCTGGAATATCAAGTAATGTGTCCTAGGGGAGAAACCCTTTGACTGGAGGCTGGCAGAGGAGAGAATGGTTAGAGAACGTATGAGAAGGCAGAGAGAACATCTTGTCAAAGGCTTGGTGGCCAGGGAGCCTGATATATGACAAGAATGACTTGTTTCTTAGTTTTGCCACCGTGTAAAATACAAGGCAATTCGTGATGGAAATGAGGGCGGACATACTGACCAAGGCCGGGTCACGAGGGGCCTGTGGATCATGCGTGGTGGGAGGTGGACCTCATCGGCACGTCTTCCTTGCCACATACATAGGGTTCTTTCCTAAGCGCATCGTTGATGTGTATCTTCTAAAAATCCTCTCTCCTGGCAATACGGCACGATGAAATTTCTTATTCTCATGCCATACCTTGGAAGCAGGAGAAACTAAGTGGAAATTGGCTATATTCCCCATGAAGCCCTAGTTTCAATTCTCATTTTTTTGGCCCTGTTCACTTTTATTTCTGTAGCCAGAAGTCAGCTTGTTTATGGGGCTTCCTTCCTTATAAAACTTATGTCCTTTCTGAAAATCAATCACCTACTTCAACAACTTTCTCATACCACTTCCCTCCTGATTTCTAAGTTCCTTCCACATTGATCTTTTTCAAGTTTTCAAAGGAAAAAAACACTACTACCTCAGGGCTTCTGCACACACTACTCCATCTGCCAGTGGTTCTCCATCCCCACAACTATCTAAATTGATCTTTCCTGAAAAGGCCTTTTCCAGCCTTTATTTTAAAAAGTGCCCTCCCCGCCTCCATATATTTTGTGACACTTAATACAGTTTTACGTTTTGTTTTGTTCATGTTCTTTTTTCTTTACTGCCAGCTTCCCCTTTAAGTTCCATAAAAGCTGTGACTTGGTGTGACTTATTCATAATCGCACCCTCCCCGTCTGTTTAATAATAAATCTTAAATAATTATTTGCTGAACAAGTGAGTGGGTGGGAGGAAGGAAGGAAAGAAGGAAGGAAGGAAGGAAGGAAGAAAGATTGGTTGGATGGATGGAGTTGAAGTCCTAAGTTGAATTCTTAACAAAATCCAACCTACCATTTATTGTTCATTCTATAGTTCCACTCAACTAGGCTCCTAAGAATTCTCTTCTTCCCCCATGAACCTAACAAAGCTTGATCCATCATTCATGCTGCAGTCTCAGCTCCATTCACTTAATGAAATCTGTGATCTCTAAAGCTGGTGCTGATTTGTCTTTCTTCTGACTTATATATAAAATGTGTGTATATTTTGTTAATAGTCTTGGAGTATGTGTGCATTGTTTCCAGCTGGGTCACTTATCCATACTTCATGTAAGTTATAATTTTTAAAGACTTTTCTCCTAAGAAAAAGCAATTTTTAATAATCAAAGCACTAAAGAAATACACTGAAGAAAATGTGAGAAAGACAGTATAATGAAGCAAATATGAATCCTGCATAATCTCTCTACCTCGAGTTAAACACTATAGATATTTTGTCTTTTTTCCATCGAGTGGTTTTCTTATACAATCCATAACTTTGTGTGCATGTGTGCATACATGCATAAGTATTCTGAATTTTAAAAATAACACGATCCCCATGTCATTACAAAGATTTTTAAAGGCTGTTTTATATATATATGCCTGATCCTAAGTTCTATTTTTGAGAATCACTAATGAGTGCCAACAGAATACCAGACTGGGTGCTAGGCACTGACGTATATATTATCCTACTTTGTATATTGAGTGCTTACTAAAGCAGAAAAGATAATAAAAAGAGTATATTCCCTCAAGTGGCTAGGTTTCTGAGTGGCTATGATAGACTGTAGAAGCAAGAGGTGAAACTCCAGAATAATTTGAATTAGAGGCAAACAAGAAAGACTAGATCCCCAACAAATATACCCAGTTCATTATTGAGTGCATCAAGCACACAGATGTCTTTAGTAAATGTGTTTCTACTAGACCTCTAGACTGCTTTTCCTTGCAATCTTAGCCGTGAGAATGACTTGTGTGTTCCTTCTTTTCTAGAGTGACCGTCTTCTTATCAAGGGAGGCAGAATCGTCAACGATGATCAATCTTTTTATGCCGATATTTACATGGAAGATGGCTTAATAAAGTAGGTGTATAAATCCCTTCTCTGTATCTTTTTGTACTTTCTCTCTCCATTAGAGGCTCAGAAAGAAGCTTGTTACTTTTTGCTTACTGGGCTGATGGTTCCCTGTATTTAATTGTTTCTTTTCCTTGAAAACAAGTCTTTATTTTAGTCCTTCAATCTGGATGCATATAATCCTTTAAAAATGGGAGCTAGCCTTAATTCACTTAGATTACATGAGTGAAGTGAAAATCTGAATTCAATCACCCAAATGATGCCAAGGGTCCCTTTGTGCAGGCTGCATTAATGGACGCTCTGTGGGTCTTGGAGAAATGGAAGAGGTGACCACTGCCCTTAAAAATACAAAAATGTGCGCAAATTATAGCACCCTAAAAATATAAGGACAAATCCCTTCAGAGGAGGTTTTTTTTTGTTGTTATTTTTTATTTTGTTTTGTTTTCTTTTTGGAATGGAGAGGGTATTTAAACTGAACCTTGACTTAAGTAAAACTTAGATGGGCAGGACGCAGATAGAACATACATTTCTGACAAGATTTCAAAATAGTTTAGGGATGTCTAATTTCTTTAGAAAATAATTTGCTATTGGATGCCTGTAAGTAGCATAGCCAGGTAAGCTTTACGTGCAGGTTCCTTACAAAGTGACTTTTCAAAAATATTTTGGTCTCCACATAGCCTTTCATCACATAAAGCAAGGGACACCACACAATGATAAGATATTGTACGAAACTGGTGTATCCAGTTCATCCTATTCACCATCCCTGACCTCGTTCAGTTTTATTTTTATATTTTTATATTTCTCAACTTCATTGGCTAGTTTAAGATTCTGGTTATAGGAGACCTCTTACTTATCTTTGAAAACTCGGCTTAGAAATAACTTTTTGTAGGTGGACATTCCCTACCCGCCCTCAAATGTAGGCTAGCTTTCCCTTCTATGAGCTTTCAAAACACCCTGTGCTTTTATCAATTATAGCAGTTCTGACGCCGTTAGGCCCCCTCGAGAGCAAGGACCATGTCTTGTTCATCTCCATATCCCCAGCACTTAACCCCGTATTGAGCACTTAAAGCACTTAGCACTTTTATAAGAGGTAGCTTTTATTGAGTATGTAGTATGTGCCAGGCACTGTGTTAAATGTTTTACATGCCTTCTCTCATCTAATCTGCCAGCAATCCTATGAAGTGGGCACTGTTATTTCCTTCTTCTCAGAAGAGGAGAAAGAAGAGCAGAGAAAGTAAATAACTTGCTAAATTTCAACATATTAATCAGATACATTGAATGCATGAATGAATGAATGAACGAACAAATGCAAGAATAAAGGTATTGGTGTTTAGTTGCCTTGCCAATTTACAGAAATACTTTTTCATATTAGAAGTAGGGCGGATAGAAATACTAGGCAAGCTAACCAACAAAAAACAATAATTTTGTCAAAATATGAACCACAGATTTTATATTTTTCTATTACTAGAAAATTATTGTATATAGTTGGCTCTCTTTGGAGGTAGTGAATTCTCTCATTTGGAGATTTAGAGATGGGGAAAAAGGTAGTACCTAATGCTTCTTCCTCATTGCAGAGCTCATGACAGGCATCACTAATGATCATAGAACTATTCATAGTCGAGCCTTAAATCCAGGCTGAGAATCCATCTTCACACAGTGATTTAGGTATATATTCTCACAGTTGAATATGTAAAATGAATCCTTTTCACCGTTTCTATTAGAATAGACTAGGAGGTCACTTGCCAAGGATGTTATAGAAGAAATTTAAACATCAGATATATGTGTTGGTGGTGGAGAGAAGGTTGGATAAACATGATCTTCATGCAATCCTGAAATTTTGTGTATCTCTAACAACATTCTTAACTTGCAGAGCATGAAAACAGAAATACGATCAATCTTTGACCTAATGATGGTTCGACTTAGGATTTTTCAACTTTACAGTGGTATGAAAGTGTTACACCTTCAACTTCGAATTTTGAGTTTTGATCTTTTCCTGGACTAGTGTAGTGATAAGCGGTGTGATACTCTCTCGTGATACTGGGCAGTGGCCGGAAGATGATTTTGCCTGACTGTAGGCTAATCTAAGTGCTCTTAGCACATTAAAGGTAGATTAGACTAAGCTACGAAGTACTAAATGCATTTTCAACTTACGGTATTTTCGATTAATGATAGGATGTGACCCCATCGTAAGTTGAGGAGTGTCTGTAATTTCCTCCAATTATTAGATTGTTGTTTTCCTGTGAATATTTATAAAGTGCCTGCTAAGTGCAAAGCAGTTGTCTAGGTAACTGGACACTTGCTCTCTCCCGTACTATGGTAGATACCATTAGAGACCCAAACCATCATGCTTTCTTCCCCCAGGGACCTTATAGTTGTTTAAGCAAACTGAGAAATCTGTATGTATGCAAAGGACCGATATAACATTATCTGATAATAGTAATATCAAGTATTACATTAGTAGAATAGATGAGATTCAGAAGAAGAAGAGGCCTATATGGGGGTAATATAATAGCTGACATTTGTTGAATTCTTATATACTTAACAGTGTTCTTTGGGGCTAACACATCTTAACAGTTAATCTACACGACCACCCCATAGGAGGTATTTTTATTATACTTTACAGATGAAAGAATTGAGACCTGGTGAGGTTAAGTAACTTGGCCAAGGTCATAAAGCTAGTAACTGGCAGAACCAAGCCTGTGCATCTAGATAGCCCACATCCAGAGCTATCCACACTCTTAATTGTTAGATCTGGCTGTCAGCAGAAACATGAATAAGGAAGGGAGATGGAAACTGAGCCTTCAAGGATTAATGTGACCATGAGTAGTTTGGTGGGGAAAAGGGGGGGAAGGTATTTCTGTTTCAGACTTGGTGTCATACCATTTGTCAAAATGGTGGAAATATATATACGTATACACACGGGCCAGGCAATGTGCCCTTGGTTTTCAATTTCTGTCCGAGAAAAATCAGTGAGGGAGGAAAACAGAACACAGCTGGCCAGTTTCTGGACTAGAATGGGGTTACATTCAGAGGCTGCATTTTTTCTACAGTGTGTTTTGAATTGTGGTGGCTCTGGAATGGCCCCGTGGTGATGTGGTGAAGTCGAACTCTTAGAGATGTCAGGAGTACTTTGCTTTAGTTGCAGAACTAAGGTTTTGGCAGGCCAGGATGGACTTCTTACCGCCCCGAGGGAGTGTCTTTCCTGGCCAGCTATGAACAAAAGGGGAAGCATTCCTGCCATCGGTGGTGGGACACATGTATCCTCAACGTAGGAGATGTTTAATGACAATGTAGAGGCTTATGAATCACAGTTCTACCTGGAATCCATATTGGACAGGTTTAACGGGCCATTTAAATCAAAGGTATGAAATCACTTCTAATCTAAGCAACATAAGATGGTCTGTGAGGTGACATTGTGTCAGGAGTGCTTGTGTTTGTCACTCGCTGTGTGTAGTGTGACTTTCGCATACACAGTGGTTTCCTCTCCACCTGAGTCCCCCACTCTTCCTCCCTGGAATGCTCTTAAGTTTCCTGGGTGAAGGTGTGTCTGGTGGAGATTGTCATAATCATCTTTCCTTGGTTTGAAGCTTCTACTGAGATGCTGACCCCAACAAAGTAGCTGGGGCTGGCTGTCTGCATCATTGGCTTCTTCCTTTTGCATCTGCCTTCAGCTGTGATTGACAGATAAATGATCAGAGAAGGGTGCAGTTGGGAGTGAAGACTGAGGTGCAAAAGGCCCCACACAGATTCTTTTTCTGTTAGGAGCATGGATGAACCCACTTAGAAGATGGCTAAGTTCATATATCAGTTCTTTAAATAATTCATTACCTCCTGAAATCTCTCCTAACAGTTAATTATTTTATACTCTTATGATCCCTTTCTAAATGTTATTCTTCATCCTTAACTAAAAGAACAAAATGAAACTGATAATAAAAATATTGATATTTTCAAAAATATTTATTTCATACCTTATATTCTAGGAACTATCAAACCCCTGGGGTTACAATACTAAACCAGGACACATGGTTCTACCAAATAGCATATTGGATTGTTTTGTGTCTGTAAAAACTGTTTTCTGTACTTATACCTATCTTTACTTGTTTCTAGATTGCTAAACTTGTGAATCACTTGCAAAGGGTACTTTGATAACTATGTAACAATGTTTAAAATTTTTATAATATTATGTTTTTCTTCAAAGCCACTCTTTTAAATTGCCATTTGGTTCACTGTCTCACCAGGCAAATCGGAGACAACCTGATTGTCCCTGGAGGAGTGAAGACCATCGAGGCCAATGGGAAGATGGTGATTCCTGGTGGCATCGATGTCCACACTCACTTCCAGATGCCCTACAAGGGGATGACCACAGTGGATGACTTCTTCCAAGGGACAAAGGCCGCCTTAGCGGGTGGCACAACCATGATCAGTAAGGCCCCCGACATTACACACTCCTGGCCCCAAGAAGCGAATCTTTAACTAATGCATTACCTGCTGTGCTCTCTGATGATAGCACACACTTCCCTTAAGACAGTTCATAGACTCTCCGCTTAATGGGACCTGAGAAAAGCAGGTTGGAGCGAGGACATGGTCAGCTCACCATAACTGCATAGAAGAGATTCATGAGGTTCATGACTGTGAAAACGGCTTCCTTCTCTTATCTGCCTTAGCAGCAGGGACTGGCTGTGAGGTGGATGGGCCTTCAGAAAGTAGCTCCTCTTGGCCCGTCACTGGGGAGAGTGGACTGAAAAAGTTGTGGATAGTGGGCAAAAGTTATTTCAGAACTTCCAAGTTGGGTTGGAGGCAGGAAGAGAACATGGCAGAATGTGCACTTGGGGCTGAGAAGCAGACCAGAGAGAATGATAATGAAGACTTGCCATTCAGGAGAAATTAGTGGGCTTTTGTGGCATTTGGTGTTGTCTGTGCTCTATTTTGACCAATTCATATCTTTAAGATTAGGCAAGCTGTGGAGGTGGTTTCCTTTTTTTTCTTTTCTGGTAACTATTACAATTCCCAAAAAAAAAAAAAACAAAACAGAAAGCCTTCCAGGGCAGTCCATTCTGTCCCAAAGAAACCTGATGAATCAGGTCCCCTCCCAGCCCCGGTCCCAAGCTTGGTCAGCACACTGTTTATATTAACACCATATACATCCACCCAAGAACACAGAACAGCCTGAGCTGTAGAATTATTCACTGTCATTCGCTTCCTTTTGACAGAAGCCCTAGCAGGATTCAGTGTCAGCTAGTTGGGTGTGGAAGCCCAGGAAAATTGCATCAAGGCCATAAAAGGTGCAATTCAGGGAGACCAAAGCTTTTTTCCAGCCAAAGGGTGGAAGCCAGCTGACTTCTCAGCAGCCGCCTGCCCACGAAGGCCCTGCTGCGGGTTCAGACATCAGTAATGCAGCCCCATGCGTTTGCTTTCCGATAAGTGCACTTAGGCCGCTTGTGATAGAAGGCTGAGAAAATGAGTGCTCTTGGCTTGGCTTTCCGCCATCTGGACGAGGAGTTGGACTGGTTTAGCATTCTGGAGATGTGTATTAGGGAAGGAGCGGGAAGGAAGTCAGAGTTCCAGGTGTAAAGGGAGAAAAGCACGCAAAGAACTACGAAAGTGTACATGTCCTTCGTAGATCATTTAAAAACCTTAGCCAAAAAGAAAAGAAGACCCATAAATCCCACATCACCATTCCAGTTTGACTATACATATTTTTTTCTATTTAACAAAAATAGGATCATAATAGACATACTATGTTTCAGCCTGCCATTTTCACCAAATCATATGTCACGGATGTCTTTCCATTTATTTTTATCCTACCACAACATGTAAAATGGATGCCTAATCATCCATTTTATGAAGGTATCGTGATTTATGTATTGAATCAAACTTCCTTATTGTTAAAGATTTTGATCGTTTCTACTTTTTTCACTTATATGAAAATGTAAATAATTTGCAGTAACAAACATCTTTTAGAGCCCAAATTTTGCATACAGCTATGTTTATTTCCTTAGGAATAATTCTTAGGCACAGAAATAATTATTGAGTTAAAGTATGAAACTGTCAAGAGTTTGATTTTTTAAAAGTAATTGTTCTTAGGTATGTTATATCCATTCACTCAATTATGAGAGTGTCACGTTTGCCTTATCCTCACTAACTATAAATGTGATTATTTTAAAAAATATTATTGTTGCAGGTACTGCAAGAGTAGGTTTGAGCCTCAAAGACACCAGATTCTTAACAAACGATCTACACAGAAATAACATCTGTGGGCCTAGTGTCAGGTTCATTTAACTAACTCTGACTCTTTCCTGTGGTGATACACATGAGGATGTCACTCTCATGTGCTGACGTAACCTTAAAACCCCTCTTCCCCCATTAAAAGGGAGTCCTACTTTTATCTTTTATAGTGACTCCCCAGAGTACCGGTAAGAAAGACACAGTGTATGCACACATTGATAGCTAACACTGACTGAGCACCTACTATGTGCCAAGCACCAGGTGCAGCATTTTACATTGTATTTTCCCACTTAATCTTCTAACTTAGCAGGAAGGCACTATGACATCCCGACCCCCACCCCACTTGGCACCCATTTTAAGGATGAGAAAACTGAGGTACAGAGTAGCTTGTATTTGCCCAAGGTCACCTAGTTATGTGACAGTTAAGTCAGCAGCAGCACTTTCCAAAGTTAATTCCATGCTCGGGAAATAGAGATTTTACAGTCATAGCTAAGCAAGCAGGAACAGGCCTGTGCAGAGGCGAACAAAGGCCAGGTCAGTGAGTCATCCATCTGGGGCCTCTGTCATTCAGTTGACCATGTGGTGCCCGAGCCGGAGTCCAGCCTGACGGAGGCCTATGAGAAGTGGCGAGAATGGGCCGATGGGAAGAGCTGCTGTGACTACGCCTTGCACGTGGACATCACCCACTGGAATGACAGTGTCAAGCAGGAGGTGCAGAGCCTCATCAAGGACAAAGGTGGGCTTCGCCTCCTCCCTTGCCTTCCCCCTCGCCCACCATGTGCACACCGTCCACTCACTTGAGTCCTTTCTCCTTGCTTAGAGCCGGAACCTTGAGCCTGAGTGCCAGATGTAGGGGCACCACTCTGCCCAGGCACTTTATCTTTATTTATGCCATCATTTTACACGGGATAGGGATTGCTATCTTCACTTGTCAGGTGGGGAACCTGAGGCTCAGAGTGAGTAGCCCCGGATTACAGAACTAGTAAGCAGTAGATCTACCTGCAGTGTACACTCGTCACCTCTGTGTAATGCCGCCCATTTGACAGAGGAAGAAACTGAGGTCAGGAGAGGTTAACATCTTACCTAAGGTCACACAGCTAGTTGATATGACATTAGGAATTTTAAACCTCCATCATTTTAACTCCAAACATCAAACTATTACTGTTGCATATCAGTAGCATCCACAGAAAATGCTAAGCCATTTCTGGGAGCAAAGATATGTTCGTACTCAAGCTAGGAGCTTAGGAGATGCAAACATGTTTGTGTGTGTGTGTGCATGCAGGTGTGTGTGTGCTTAGTGAGTACATGACTTAGGTTCCCATCGTCTCCTTAGATTCTTCTATTCTCTACTTCTTTCTGCATTTCGATTGCCAGATATTTCACACACATGCACCAGCCCCCATATGCGCACACAGTCATGTGACGTGCTTGGCATTGTAAGGCAGCCTGGGGGACTTAGGGAATGACCTCTGCTTAGTGTCCAAGGCAAAAAGAAGCAGGCCAGCAAAGAGCAACAGAACAAATGCCTCAGGATGCAGAACTGCTACCAAATGAGTAGTCTCGATGCACATGCCATGAGTGCCGAGGAAGAGAGCATGCTGGTCTGAGGGGTGAGGCCCACTTTCCTTTCCATCCCCCCCTCACCCCTGAAGCTCTGTGCCCTCCTTCCTCATATGGCATATGAGAATAACCCCCTCCCTTCTTTCTTCTGCCGCCTTTCACACTTGGGTGGAAAACTGGACAGCTTTAATACCCGCTTCTCTTCCAAAGGGCCTGGGTCATTCCGTGGATGATGCAGAGGCTGTGGGAAGGGGAGTGTTGGGGAAAATCTGCCCTCGGTTGAACCAATCCGGGTAGGGAAGTTCTCAAGTTACAGCCCACTTTTGGCCTGGAACACTGTGGGCTGAGATGGCCCTGATGGTTGGAGACCAAAATTATCCTGTTTCTCAAAATGACTTTCTGTTCCCAGTCCTACCTATTTCTGTAAATTACTGTATTAATAGTTTATTTTGGCTGAAAAATGTGTCTCTTTCTTTATAACCCTTACAAAATATATATATATATATATATATATTTTAACGTCTATAGCACCTGGTATTCCTAGGTGGTCTCCCATCCAAGTACTAACCAGGCCCGACCCTGCTTAGCTTCATAGATCAGATAAGATTGGGTTTGTTCGGGGTGGCGTGGCTGTAGACACAACTTAGATATTTAAATGCCAGGTGATACCTGACTTCTGCCCATCAGTTCTGTTAACCTCCAAAGGCAGGGTCTCTACCGCAGGTCTCCTCTGAGATCCAACACCCCGCATGGGCCTTGTGTAGAGCGGGCATTCTTACATAGTAAAATAAACCAGTCCTAGGAGATCCATTTATAGGGACCAAATATGTGCTAGGCCTGGTACTAAGAGCTCTGCATGGGTTACCTCATTTAACGTTCCCAACCACCCTATGAAGCAGGGTATTGTTATTTTTCCGTTTTACTGATGAGGAAAAGGAAGTTCAAGAGGTTTGGTATTCTAAGCTTACTGAACTAGTGTATGGTGCAGCGTAGGAACACAACCCGGGTGCTACAGTGATTCTCAGTGATATACACCACCTCAAGCAATAGCGAAGCTTATTGACCCTCCGGGCCGGAGAGTGCTGGAGGCGGGAGGCAAGAACGAGTTGCTGAAGACCGTTCTCTATGACATCACGGAGGGATTGTTGCTTTTACAGTGTGAGGAGGGAATAGAAAGACACTTGTAGAGAATGGGAAGCATCTACTTTATGCTGGACGGGAGGCGGTAATGCACTCGGGCCCCGTGGGCAATAGAAGAGGGAGCAAAGGATGGAGAGTGGTATGATAATGCTGTCTTCTTCCTGTTCCCCCCTTTCCCTCTCTTGCAGGGGTTAACTCCTTCATGGTTTACATGGCCTATAAGGATTTGTATCAAGTGTCCAACACAGAGGTAACGACCCACTGCTGTGCGGTTTGGGGTATCTGGATGGGTTTCCTATTGCTACTAATGACCTTGGTTCTTTCAACATGAGTCACTGTGGGAGACCGCTGGGCTAAAGTGCTTCTGGAAGACCTTGCTGTCCGTGCTACATTTTAAATAAGGCAATGGGCAGGATGCCTGTGGAAAGGCAGACAGGGAGCTAGAATTTCCACTGGCAGCAGCTTTCTCAAAAGGGCAAGATGAAGGGCAAGCCCAAATCTCTACCTACCCCTTATGAGCTCAGTGAGCATGTGAGGTGCTCAGCCTTGCAGGATTGAGGAAGGCCTTCTGTCATTTGAGGCGATCATCCCAGTTTGCCTCTGACGCTCTGCCTAAAAAATTTGTGAGATGTGTTTTCAGACGACTCTCAAGTTTTCAGAGGAAATATAAGAAATTAATTCTTATACCTCCTGGTTAAGAGGTGAAGGAAGGTCTACCTTGAGAGGTTAAGAGATAAGGGTTTCAGTTTTTGCATTAGCTTCTGGCCAGGCTGTAGTGGCTTCCAGAGTTGAGAAGGATTCAGAAGCTCAGTGGGAAACCCATAAAAATGTGTGCTTGAGACAGCGTAGAGACACAGCAAGCCCTGTATGTAGACAGTTTTCTAGAGTTCCTTTGGACTAAGCACTCACTTTTGGTTGTGCATGGTTTAGTCTGTATTTCTACCCTAGTCAAGTTATTTCCTCTGGTTTACCCCATTCATTCTAGCTCTAGCTCTAGTAATTGCCCTTGTGTGAGGTTGCCGAAAGCATCAGTGGCTTGTGAAGGTGACAAAGACTCATTTCTATTTCAGCTCTACGAGATCTTCACCTGTCTGGGAGAGCTGGGAGCCATTGCTCAAGTTCATGCTGAGAATGGGGATATCATCGCCCAGGTAACAGCCTGCAGCTCCCTGGAGTGTGCTTCTTGCTTGGGCTTCTGTCTCTATATCCCATTTGGTTCCTCATTTCTTCACTGTTGCTTGAGCTCTCAGCATGTGGCAGGCACTGTCAGGAGTGCTCTGCTAAATACCTGCCCCAAAGGACCTCACAGTCTAGAAGGAGGGAAAATAGGCAATGTAGACAAGTGAGGGAGAAAGTGGAAGCTGCTGGAAAACAGGGAGATCTAGATGCTCTGGAGAATCAGAAAAGACTTCTGGAACGGAGGTTTTCAAATCAGTCCATTCATTGGGAGAGCATTGCTGATTCTCTCTTGCAAATGAGTCCAAGCTCCATGGTGTTCTCTGTCCTAAAGGAAAACTCTTCGGCAGCATTTCTCAGAAGCTGGAAATCTGATCCAGGACTGTGGCACTCATGGCCTTAGATAATCAAGAATTTAGGTCTTGTAGGAATCAGACATCCCACTGGTTTCCTAGAAATCATACTGAGAAACTTGAAGAAAGAGTATTGTGACGGCCCCAAGGCTCAAATGGATCATTTGTGAGGAAGCAAAAGGCACTTCTTTCTCCATCTCCAGGTTGTTTAATGGGCTAGATGCACAGATGTGTCTTAGCCAGGGTTTCGTTTATCTCAGGATTGGCCTCGGCTAAGTGGAGGCTTCCAGAAAAGAGTGTGAGCTCCCTTAGTCCATTTGATGCCATTAATAACAAGAAATCATTATTCATTCTTTCAAAGAGCATTTCCTGAGCGCTTCATGCCCGGCACTAGGCTATAGAAGTGAGCCAAAACAGATGCCTTCCAAGGCTCATAAGTGCTTGGGCTGTGCCTTCATTTTAGAAGTTGTCCAGGACTTGGCGAATGTGGTTGACAGGGATGTGGGAACAATGCTTATGTTGACCCTTGTGTCAGACCCATTAGCTTCCAACAGCAGGCACCATTTAGTGAGCAGTTACTACCGTGTGCCAGGCTCTGATAAGTGCTCTAGTATGTTCCCATTTAATCTTCACCAAACCTTTTGCAGATGGCTGCCATCCTCTCATTCTGTAGATGAGAACAGTGAGGTTCAGAAGGATTAGGTCACCCATGACAGGATCACAGCCAATAACTGGGAGAACAATATCTCAGGCCCTAAGGCGATATGCCTCAGTGGGCGTCTTACCCAGAAAAGGTACATCCAGACCCTTACTCCACCACCCAGCTCAGGCCTCCTGGCGTGGCAGCGCCCGGCAGCGCAGGGCCCAGCTGGTGGAATATTGTCTCATCGGTGGAGGAGATGACTAAGAGCACAGTTTTCTCTCACTTTTGACCAAGGAGGTTAATTAGTCAGGCCCCTGACAGCCTTCTTCTCATCCCCACACACCCAGAGATAATAAAATCATTTTCCAAAGAGAGTCCAGATGCCTTGCCCCCGTGGGAAACTTCCTGGTGATATGAGAGCCCTCATTCTCCCCTTTCTCCAGGTTTTCAGTGCAGCAGCTGGAGGCCCCAGCCCAACTTCCAGATGCCCTAAAAATCAAATTCGCTGTGTCTTCATTCTTGACCCTGGGGAGGCAAACGGGCTCCAACTCAAAACGTCTTCTCCCGCTTCCTCTGGGGCTCCTTAGCACAGTTGCGTCTCTGGTTTCCCCCGCCCCACCCTCCCTACCTTAGGAAGATCCGTTCTCAGTCAGGAAAAGAATAAGGGCATTTTTCCATTTGGATGAGTTTCTAGTGTATGTTTATTAAATTCAGCTGGAGCCAAAAGATTTTTATCACGTTATCTAAATGAAGGAAGCTGCTGTACTCAGTCTCTTGCTGCATTTTATGCCAAAGTGACTAAAGAGGAAGACAAAATCTTTTTCTGTGGGTCTCAACAAGGTACATTTTTCCAAGTTTCAAGCTGGCAGGACAGTCTGAGAGTACAGCCTCATTAGCCATCCATCTCACAAATGTTCATTGAGGGCCTACGATGTGTGAAACATTGGGGAGAGAAGACAAAAAAGACAGGGTCCCTTTCCTCATGGAGCAAACCGAAACTGCGCTGTGACCCAGACTGTGATGTAATCACATCAGTGATCAGTGCCTCAAAGTGTCCCCGGCTCCCCATCCATGTCAGGTCGTATCCGTGAGTCTTTACAAGGCGTTCTTAGTCCTCCAGCAGATAGGGGCACCATATCTTTTAGAAGAGGACTCTCCAGCATGAGCAGTGTATTAGAATCACCCGTGGAGCTTAAAGAACAATTTCTAGGATTCTTAGTTCTGGAGATTCTCATTCAGGAGGCCAGGAATAGAGTTTAGACAAGTATATTTTGGAAAAGTTCCCCTGGTGATTTGAATGTGCGTGGGAACCACTGCTCCAGACAACACCACTGCTTCGTCCCGGGTGTTGTCCCAACAGTCTTGAACCAGATAGGAGTGAGCATGTTGTATAGCACAGAAGATGCTTTAACCCTTGTGTGACTTCAGCAGGCAATTCAGCCTGGTAACGCACCAGAGTTTGGAAGAAATTTTCTTCAGTCCAAGTTTCAATAAATGAAACAGTAAGAATGAAAAGCAGTGGTACTTCGCTGGAAAAATCAGCCTCTGACCTTTTTTCAAATTTTGCAGAGCTGGGGACAGTGACCGTTTTACATCTCAAGTTTGCTTATAACATATGCATTTTCCTTTCTACTCCTCATTTAAAATTGTATATTATTAAAAACAAACAAACAAACAAAAACGCAACAAAAAAATAGTTCTTCTTTTCTTTCTAAATATCTCATAGTTCCAAAGTGAGACAAAGCATTGTTCAACTCACTCTTTCCCCAACTCTCACATCACCGGTACAGAGATTCATGGGAACTGGCCTTCGTACTTTGAGAGCAAATGCCAGCAAACCTGCAGAGATGGCGGCTTTAGATTTGTGTCAGTTCCAATTAGCCCAAGTGTGAGTTCATGAGCTAATTGAAGAAGCCCAGCCACCTGCTTCTTCTAGAAAGCCGGCCAGAAGTCTGAAAAATTTAGCCATCAGCCACGAGAGATAGGCAGTTCTGCCTCATCCACCACCTAATTAAATAGAATTTGACCAAAAGACTAACTCAGGTTATGCTGTTTAGAGGTATTGTTTTGTCTGGTTAAATTCTAATCCATTCATTTAAGTCATAAATTTAAAGCATAAAAAAGCCTGAGGAGCTTGTTAAAATGCAGATTCCTAGAATTTAACCTCATTTAGTAGGTCTGGATAGGGCAGACATTTGTATTGCTATACACTTAACCCGGTCGATTATGATGTGGGCGGCAGATAGACCAGCCTTTGGGAAATGTAGCACTACACTGTAAGTCTTGGGAAGCCAGGGGCCTGGCTGCCTTAATTCAAGTATCTACCCTAGAGCTTAGCATGAAGCAGATACTCAGTAGTTTTGTTGAATGAATGGGTTTTAAAATGCAGGTGTGAGTTTTTTTAAAAAAGAGTTAAGGGTGTGTACTTTCAGCAGGATCTGAATTTGAAAGAAATGAGTAAGTGCTCTGGCTTGACTTTTGATGCCTAATGTAGAAAGAACTGATACCCTTTCACAGACTGTCTTCCTTTTGGTAAAAGCAAGCCTCCCTGAAAAGCTTTTTCTCCTCTTAAGACTCTACCTCCCCTACTTTGCAATTTCGTATAAACAGTTAACAAATTTGTTCAACATACATATTTTATTTTTCCCACCTCCCCACCCCCCGCCCCGAATACATCTTTAAATTAGAATATACAAGCGTGATTTTTCCAAATCTCAGCCGAGCTCATCTAAAAACTGTTTTCTATCCCTTTCTCATTCTAGGAGCAAAGCCGGATGTTGGAAATAGGGATAACTGGCCCAGAAGGCCATGTACTGAGCAGACCAGAGGAGGCAAGTTGTGGGGGGATGTGGGAGAGGGGAAGGAGGGAGAGAAGCAGCGGCAGTGGAGTCTTTCTTTTTGTTCCCAGCATCTTCCACGAGACTCTGGTTATCACAATCACAATCCCAGCAGCTTCCCTTACAGCCTGTCAATCATTTTATGTTTGGAGTGCTTGTGTGCAGCCTATCTTCCTTAGGCACAAGCGCACACAGTGTATGAACACACAAAAGATAGTGAGACTCTTACAAATACCAGACAACAATTTTGGAACATTTCTTCCAAAGGCCACTTCTGACTGGGCCCTTGAGAAAATTAGAAAGGAATGTATGGAACATTCTTACTTTTGATCCCTAATCTCTCTAATGATAATGTTGGTTGGAGTGTAATTCAGTTATTCAGTAGGTGTGGTAAATATCTAAATCCCTTCTTAATCAGTATGAATCTCAGAGACATTTCCACTCACTCCCTTATTCCATATTATATTTTGAGTCTTGCAAAATATTGGACATATGGATAGGAGGCTGAATGGGTTTTTCGTAGGCCTTATGTCTGTTGATTTGTAAGGTGATGGTTGCAGCCAGGTATGGAAGTCTCCTATGAGTAAAATGTATGCTGGTTTGTGACTGCGCTTAGCAGCTCAAGAGGGAATGAAAGGTAACTAGGGGTGGATTCCGTGTCTCTGGATGTCAGCCACCTCAGCTTCTGGCACAGGGCACAGAGCTGGAACTGGCTCTTCATATGGCTGAGAGCATATTGGTGTTGGGGGATCAGCCTGTGTCTGGCGCCTGGAGCAAATTCAAGGTCCTCCGTGTCAGTGAAATGAACACTGTTCCTGTGCTGTCATTCCAAGCCCCACTCTCCACAGCAGATAGAAGTCAGAACCAGAAATGATTGCATTCCCACTGCCCATCTCTTTTAGGATCTTTTTTCCCCCTTAAATTGAAGTGTAACACGCATAGAGAAAAGTATTTCTGTTGTAAAGGAACTATGAATTTTCACACACCAAATACATTCATGTAACTAGCACGCAGTTGGAAAAATGGAACATTATCAGCATCCCAGAAGCCCTTTTGTCTAATATGTTTGTAACCAGTTGAAATAATTCATAATTTTGTCTGTTGGTGGGAATGTAAATTGGTATAGCCATTATGAAAAACAGTAAGGAGGTTCCTCAAAAACTTAAAAATAGAACTATTAATGACTTCACTTCTGGTATTTATTCAAAGAAAACAAAAATACTCATTCCAAAAGATATCTGTACCCCATGTTCATTGCAGCATTATTTACAATAACTAAGATATGGAAACAATTTAAGTGTCCATCGATGGATGAGTGGATGAAAGAAATATAGTATATACACACACATGTACACACACAGTAGAATATTATTCAGCCATAAAAAAGAATGAAATTCTGCCATTTGTAATAACATGGCCTTGAGGGCCTTTTGCTACGGGAAATAAGTCAGATAGAGAAGGATCAATACCATAAGATCTCATTTATATGTAGAATCTAAAAAACAAAACACCCCCACACCCCCCCAAAAAATCAACCAAGTTCATAGAAACAAAAAACAGATTGGTGGATGCCAGAGGCAGGGGAAGGGGCCACTGGATGAGGATGGTCAAAAGCAACAACCTTCCAGTTATAAAATAAGTAAGTCCTGGGGATGAGAGGTGCAGCACGGTGACTGTAGTTAATGATACTGTATCGCATATTTGAAAGTTGATAAGAGCGTAGACCTTAAAATTTCTTATTACAAGAAAAAAAATTTTTAACTGTGTGGTGACAGATGTTAACCAGCCTTATTATGGTGATCATTTTGCAATATGTACAAATATCTAATCGTTTTGTTGTACACCTGAAACTAATATATCGATTATACCCTAGTGAAAAAAAAAAAAAAATTGTTAGAGTAGCAGTGACGGCAATTCTGAAAAAAATCTGTGTCCTTAATGCCAGGTCCCTTCTATGGAATACTTGCTTATACCCGGTGTTGTGCTAACTGCATTGTCCCAGATGTCCTTGCTGCTCTGGGTGGTTGGTGTTATTGGTGTGCAAAGGAGCCGAAGCTCAAAGAAGTTAAGGCTCTGGCCCATCGTGTCTGAAGGATTGGAAGGTTGTTTGCACAGTGTGAGTTGGCCAGGATGACCAGCACTGTTTGTGACGCGTTTCTTAAATGCTGGTCACTGTTGAGATGTGCTGGCAAGATAGATCCTTCAGCAGCAGCCAAGGGATTTCTGAACAAAGTCTATTTTTGTTCTTGGTTTGTTTGTTCAACCCCTCCCCTCCCATTCTCATCTCCTTTTTAGTAGAAAGCCTCTTGGCTGCTGATCCCGACAACCCTGGAAGCCCTTTTGGGTGAAGCTGGAAAGTGATGTAACCTTCCAAAGATAGTCATGTTGTCAAGGTGCTGAAGAACCTGCAGAGCTGCAAGGGAGTGAAATCAAAGGGCCGGGACTGAGGTCCCAGGGCGGCTGGGGTGGTCAGCGTAGGAGTGAAGAGGCAGGTGGGGCGTGGGAGGAGCCTGCCCCTTCTCCGTTCACAGCACACTCAGCTACCATGATGGTGCTGTTCAGAGACCCCACGACGCCACTCCAGCAGTGGAGTGGTTCAGGAAGGTGGCTGCATTCCCCTGTGGTCAGGGACCTCCAGGACCTCGTCCACGTGGGACATAGTGCAGGGGGGGTCAGCTGGACCAGCCAAGCTCTTAGAGTCTGTCTGCTGAGCCACACTCACCACGGGCAATAATTGGTTTGCACTATATAAGCACTGAGCGTCTGCAGGCTATTTTTGGTGTTTTTTTGAAGGGTCCGGCTACAAGAGGCTAACCAGAACATCATATCCATCAAAAAAAAAAAAACCTTTTAATGATCAAATGGACAAATGCCAATGTCTCTGCTCTGGGCCGAATTGGACTAACTTGGGTAGTAACTTTGGCGAGTAACACAGGCTATCACACAGCGGTCAGAAGCTGCCATCAGCAAGACCAATAGCCACCCTTCTAGGAACGCTGGCCTTGTCCCAGGAGTGGGCTGATGGCCTTACAAGGATGAACTCTTTTAATATGCACAACAGCCATATGTGTCAGATCCTATTATTATCCCCACTTTAAAGACAAGGAAATTCAGGATTTGGGAGGTTGTGTAAGGTACCCGAGGTCACCCAACTTCTAAATGGCAGAATCAGAACTCAGACCCAGGTCCTTTAAGAAAGCCTGAGCTCTCAAACACTGATTTGTTAATAAAGTAAGTGAAAACTCACTATTTCGTACTTAATAACTGCAAGTGGGCTGGTTAGCATCTTTGAAAACATGAACTCTACATGAGGGTGGAATGGAGGAGATCCACAGCAAAAGAAGTCTTTGTGCCGAGAAGTCCAGGAATTAGTAGTATAAGACATGCCCGCTGGAATTAACCCATCACTGACCACCAGTTTGCTGCAGGAAAAGATCTGAGGAAGCGTGATGGCTAACAGCCTTCACTGGTTGTTTTATACATATTGGTATTGGGATTGTGTTTTGCCAGAGTATCTGCCGTGGGAAGACTAGGGAGCAAAGGCTTTCAACTGCGTGGGCTTTGTGATAATCACAGGAAGAGGAGAATTGGCCAAGGAAAAACTAGCTATGTCAATGCAGTGCTTACTGTGTGCCAGGCACTGCTTTCATACAACTCTATGCTGTCCTCTCCCGATCTCCACTGCACAGGAGAGGGGCAGACACTCTGAGAAACCTAGTAAAGGGACACAGCCGGGAGGTACTAAATCTGAGCCTTCTACCCAGCATTCATCTTCAGATCGTCCAGGCGTTTAACCTCTGCACTGCACTGTGCTCCCAGTTTGTGGAGACAGGGGAGGGGCAACTTTGAGAGGCTCCTCTTCCTGTTGACTCCTGGAGACCTTTTTTTTTTTTTTTTTTTTTTTTTTGCAGCTGGAAGCTGAGGCCGTGTTCCGTGCCATCACCATCGCCAGCCAAACCAACTGCCCTCTCTATGTCACGAAGGTCATGAGCAAGAGTGCAGCTGACCTCATCTCACAAGCCAGGAAAAAAGGTGATTTGCGCTCCCAAGATCTCGGGGCCTTGAAGCTCCATGTGTGTCCTCCCATCCCTGGATGTCCTGTATAAATGGTGCCTGTTTTGCTCATTGCCTTGCTCTCTGGAGAGCCCCTCGTCCACATTAGCCAAATGGGCTTCATTTGCTTTTTTCCATATCTGTGTGGATAGCAGGATCCCAGATTTCTCCCATTTGGCAGGTGAGTAAACTGAGGTTCAGGAAGGATAACTGGTTTACCTGTCTTGACACAGCTTGAATCAGTTCCTTGGAGATGTGACTCATCTTTCTTCCTCTCTTTGAGCTTTGATTGTCAATTCACAGGAACTAAGCTTTATTAAATGGACATATTAGTCAAGATAATATTGGATGCAGAAGTCAAAGGTCCAACTCCAACTGATTTAAGCAAAAGTAACTTCTTGGTTGAAGGTGTTTCAGACGTGGCCAGGTGGAAGGGGTTTAAACAATGAGATCAGGGCTCTGTCACTCTCATTCCTGTCTTGAGTCTGATGGTCTCTCTTGGCTTTATTTTCAGTATGAACAGTGACAGTAATAAATGCCAAGAGGTGCCCATTGTCCTCCATTCTTGGTGGGGAACATGATGAGGAGGTGGAGTACATCTTTTCCAACAGCTCAAGCCCAAGTTCCCAGGAGTGCGATGGCCGTGGCTTGGGGTCATGGGCTCATCCCTGAACCGTATCTGCTCTGGGGGCAGTGAGATTGATTGGACAGGGCTGAAGGCCGGAGCAGGGCAGGGTACCCCTACCCTGAGCCACACAGATTAGCACAGGTTGTTTTAGAAAGAGGCTGACTGGGTCTCCAAAGTGTGCCTGGCATCACGGCCACATGACCCAGAGCTCTGTCCCCATTCCCTCCTGCCCTCTGCTGCTTTCCTCCACTGCTGTTAACTTGGGCTTCATTTGCTCACCTCTTGCTAAGCTAAAGTTCACTCTCATTTTAAAGCTTTCCTTTCTGCTTTGAATTCTTGTCCTTAATAGCAGACTAATGGGCTCCTTTGTGAACAGAGTGTGGTTGAGAAACTGGAGGCAGAGGGCTCTGTTTTAGTCGTGAAAGAGGAATCTCTGGGCCGCTTGTACAATCGTTGCTGTTGTAGGCTGGTGGCCATTCTGGTAATGGAGAGACCCAGGATGAATGATTCATCTACCACACGCAGAACTGGTGTGTAAAGCTCCAGATGTGAGTGACTGGGGCAGCTAAAAATAGTCCCAGCTGATGCTGATGGCCGAGTGTTCAGGGCCTGGCCTTCTGGCAAAGGGGACCCTTTTTTACAGAGGGGAGTTGTCCTAATTGTCTGATAGCCCTTCCAGCTGGTAGAATCTGGGGCTCCTCCTGCCTTACCCTGCTCATGGTAAGTCTGCTGTTTTCTCTCTCAGCTTTTAAATGTCTCGACATGACATGTGTGGTTGCTCCACAGGGTCTGAGTCATCGCGTGAGAGCCAGAAAACAGTCCAGTGTTCCTTACCCATTCCTGGAGAAAGGCAGAAAAAAAGAAAAAAAAGAAAAGACAGAAAGGAGCATAAGGAACACCCCCACACCTCTTTCCATGACCACTTACCCTGCTCGCCTTCTCTAACCTGCCGCTGATGGCTACATTTTGTCTGGGACCCGTTTTTAGGATGACCTGGGGGGCCTCAGGACAAAGTGTTTCAATTATATGCTGGGTCTTATTTTAAACTTCATGTTGAAAAATTCCTCACCTTTCGCCTTCTGGCTCATGCTTCACTGGCAAGGAGAACTGGTCCAGCTGGGTCTGCAGGGTGGAAGGGCAGCGTTATTTCAGTGATGAAAAACTGGCTGTTGCTATTGGAGCCAATAAACATCTCAGGAACTGTCATTCTCAGAGAAAGAGTCCAGAGCATTCAGACCTGGAAGACAGAGTATAGCAGGGTTCAATCTTCCCTCCTGACCAGGTTACTCCGTAAGTCCCAGTGAGTTTAATCACCAGGTTCTCTTTACCAGTTCAGCATGGCTGCTCAGAATTAATATCAGGAATCTATAATTTAAGAAGGACAAACATGTATCCTGCACTGAGATAAATACAGGTATATCTCGGAGATATTGCGGGCTTGGTTCCAGACCACTGCCATAAAGCGAATATTGTAATGAAGCAAGTGAAACACAAATTTTTTGGTTTCCCAGTGCATGTAACAGTTAGGTTTATACTATATTATAGTCTATTAAGTGTGCAGTAGCATTATGTCTAAAAAATGTGAATACCTTAATTAAAAACACTTTATTGCTGAAAAACGCTAACCATTATCTGAGCCTTCAGCAAGTCGTAATCTTTGTGCTGGTGGAGAGGGTCTTGCCTTCAATTTTTAAAAATGCAATATCGTCACAGTGCAATCAGGTGAAATGCAATAATGCAATGTACTTTAAATTTATTAGGTGGACTTCTCAAAAAACTCTGAGAAATAGGTATTATTATCCCCATTTTTCCGATGAGGAAATCGAAACACAGCTCGTCCAGGGTCCCCCAGCTGGGAGAGCTGTCATTCACGCCCAGGCAGAATGACAGCCTTTGCTTATTCTACCCTTCCATCTAAAGAAAGTACAAAAAGAGAGTTCTTCCACTTTTAAGGCAGTATTTCTCTTAATGGTATTAGAGTGCTTTACTTGATTTTCATGTCTTAATTACTTTGCGTCCTTAAAGGATTTAATTCGGTAAACATTTTGGGGGAGTCCTTGAGATTCCCATTAGTCATGTGCAGATCCTTTTTACTGTCATTGCAAAGAGCAGGGCTGTCGTATATAAATCGTTATTATTGCTTCCTTCCTTTGCCCATGGCAGACATCACAAATCAATCATGAGCCTTTTCTAGCGAGACCAGAAGCATTATTAGAATTCTTTCCTACACAGAAATCTGGGAACCAAATTCAATTAGTAGGAGTTGAAGCAAGGCAAAACCTATTTATAATCCTGGCCATAGAGCCCTCTTAAACTTCGACCTTTTGGGGAACTTGAATATGGAAGATGGAGGACCAAAGCTAAAGAAATCCAGAGCTATATGGACCATATGTAGCTTAAGATTCTGATACCGAGAAATTTGGTACCACCCTACCTTCTAAGAGACAGCATTTGCCTTATGCATCACTATCCCTTCTTTAAGAAGCACAACAAAAGCTTAGGTTAGTATATTTTCCAATATCCTTCCTCCCCTCTCCTTGGTTGGGACATTTAAGTCCCTAATTCCAGACACAGGGTCCAGGAAGTTATCCTCATCTTTGATGTACCCCAGGTTATTGGGTGTTTTTGAGCAAATCACTCCTTGCCTTAAGGAGTAACAAACGATAGAAAAAAATCACAAGAACCTCTCAGCCACAGGAGTAGATTTTACTTTGTGGAACCAATGCATGTCCTCGGAACAGCAGGATCTAGCAGTTCCCAGTGACATGGGTGCATTTGGGCCTTTGGGCCTCTACAACAGGAAGGAGGAGGAGGTATGAAGAAATCAAATTTGCTGAGCATCTCCTGTGTACCAGACACTTTGCATATGCCAAATCCTTTTATTTTTGCAAGTCTGAGAAGTGGGCGTCATTTTGTTTCATTAATACCAGGATAGGTCTATTTCACATTTTAACATTTCTGAAATGAGGATGAATTTTATAATCAATGTATACATTTTTTTCTTTTGCCACAGAGTTTAATTTGCCTCAAAATTTGAACAATTATACTGCATCTTGCAACCGATAGCTTCTTATAATCTGGGGAATACAATATTGTTCCAATTTAGCAGCTAGAAAAGCAGAGGCTTAGAAAAGGTGGGACCATCGACTTGAAGCCAGGACTGCTGAGTTCAGAGCCACAGCCTTGAGTAGGCTAAAGGACTATGATTTATCTAAACTGGTCCAGGGCTGACGTAAACCCTGTGCCTATTCCCTACTCCTTGCAGGAAACGTGGTCTTTGGCGAGCCCATCACTGCTAGCCTCGGCACAGATGGAACCCATTACTGGAGCAAGAACTGGGCCAAAGCAGCTGCCTTTGTGACATCCCCACCTCTGAGTCCTGACCCGACCACTCCTGACTACATCAACTCCTTGCTGGCCAGGTTGGTGCAGAATGACCTGCAAGTAGGCATTGCGTGGAAACGTCCCGTAACCGGTGGGATGAGGATGGGAGCAGGCCATCCATCAGCTAGACTAGAGTCTGCAGTGAGGGAAAGACGTCGAGAATTCCCCTGCACAGACAGCAGGCTCGCCTCCATTGTATTTTTTAAAATACTATATAGTTCTATTAATAATGGTAATAGCAGTTGATATGCGTTGTGTGCCAAGCCCTAGGGTAAGACCACACACGATCTCATTGTTCTTCATGACAACTTTATGAGTGAGGGACTTTCATAACCATTTTACAGATTACAGCTGAAGGTCAGAAAGACTAAATTATTTACCCCCTAACCAAAATTATAGGGGGACTCATTTGCTGCCACCCTCTCTGGATCAGTCTCATTATTCATTTGGGTCCCTTCTACTTTATAACACAGAGATGATGTCACCCCCTCTCCCCCGCTCATTTTCCATGTGGGGTAAGCTTGCTTTAGAGAAATTCACCCACCTTAACATAGTTGTCAAGAAGAAGAGGAAGAATCCAAACTCAAGCTCTGGCACTCCAGATGCTGACTCTAGGTGCTCAAATCTGGGCCTCCAAGGTATCCCTAGTCACCTCTGCCATTCACATGGAGTTTTTCTCCTTTGCCAGTGGGGACCTGCAGCTTTCTGGCAGTGCCCACTGCACCTTCAGCACCGCCCAGAAAGCAATTGGGAAGGACAATTTCACAGCCATTCCCGAGGGCACCAACGGGGTAGAGGAGCGGATGTCTGTCATTTGGGACAAGGCTGTGGTAAGGATCAAGGTCATGCGAGGGTGGGCCAGGATGCACAAGTGATTGTCTATCAGTGTTTTCTGGCAAAAGGGCCTGGTTTTATTTTCCTTGTTAACATCACAGAAGCTGACAAAAAAATAGCCATGCAAATGGAGGTTTCTCCCAAAGATTTTACTAAAATTAGTAATTATTAAGTTGGTCACATTTCCATTTTCAGTTTTAAAACCTCTAAAGATACTTATTTCAAAGCTAAATAGAATGCATAGGATCTAATGTCTCATTTATCTACACCTTGTAATCTACCATGTTCCCCCTTTTCTTCTTGGCTACCAGGAAGCTCCAAGCTAGATTTCAAACTAAATTCTTTTTTCTTTACCGAGCCTTTTTGTTTCGAGAAGTGGGAGGTTTTTTACACACTTAGATTGACTCTTTTACATACTTAGATTGTCTTTTTATTATTTTTTATATTGTTATATGTTTCTGAATGTATGCATGTGTTTATCTTGACACTCTAGAATTGTTTGAAAATAATATTTTTATTAATTACATGATACATTCTCAATAAAGAACGCTTGGAAACCACCAAAAAACACACACACAAAAGAAAATAAAAATTACTCATAGTTCCACACCCCAGGGATAACCATTGTTATCTTTTGGATGAGGTTTTTCCATATTTATCCTATGCCCATGTGAATACAAACACATATCTAAAAAATGAGCTCATCATCACATTTGTTTTTTACTGTGAACTCTCTATAATCCTTTTTGGAATTAGAAGGGGTAAAAGTCAGTAAATACGTGCATATAACCAGAAAAAATGCACACTTCAGGAACAGTAACTTCCATCTTAAACCATGATTTTAACCATTTTGCCTGGGTGACCATGACACCCAGCTGATTCTGAAGTTTGCTGGATGGGTTCTGTGCTCACAACCTTAGAAGCCTTTCTTTATATTTTTGAGCCATTGTGGTCACCTGACCCTGAGCTCAGAAGCCCTGCATTGACAAATTTTTTAAAAAGTGTATTTATTTCAATAGGCCACTGGGAAAATGGATGAAAACCAGTTCGTGGCTGTGACTAGCACGAATGCTGCCAAGATCTTCAACCTGTATCCCCGCAAGGGAAGAATATCTGTGGGTTCTGACAGCGACCTGGTGATCTGGGATCCAGATGCTGTAAAGATTGTGTCCGCCAAGAACCACCAGTCGGTAAGGCTGGGGCCGGTGGGAGTGGGGCAGGGTGGAGAATGCACGCAAGGAGCTCGGTCAGGGGAGTTGTGTGCATGTGGTGTACCAGCGTGCTTAGACTAGGATGTGCTGCAATAACCCCAGTTCTCAGTGACTTAAAGCCTTAACAGTGTATTTATCACTCATGTTTTCTAAAATGGGTCAGCAGAGGGGCTCTGCCCATCATTGTCACTCAGGATGGAGGCTGATAGAGGTCTCATCTCTACACACGCTTCCACGATTGCTGAGGTGGGGCTGTTGCGGGGCAGGACATGGGAAGTGGTATACTGACTTTGAAAGCTGTTTTAAGACATTGCTTCCACTCACGCCACATTGGCCAAAGCCAGTCCCGTGGTCATACCTTCCTCCAGAAGGGCAAGGAGTGCTATTTCCTTCTTGTGCCAAGAAGGAAAGAGAATGGGAAAAAAATCAGAATTCCTCATGAGTTTCAGGTGGAAGATAATAAAGCACAGTGCCTAACAGACAGGGAGTTCATACTCGTGAGTAAAAATAGTTAATATTTTCTAAGCACTTAAGTTTCAGGCATTATGCTTTTAATTCATTCAATCTCTATAACAGTCTTCCACCAGTAGCCCCTATTTTAAAGGAAACTGAGGTACAGAGAGATTAAATAATTTGGGCAGCAAGGAAATAGTGAAGCTTGGAATCAAACCCAGACAACCTGACTCCAGACTGATGCCCTTAACCTTTTTGCATTGATGCTTCTCATTTGTTGAGTGACTAAGGAAGTAGGAAGAAATCCCATTTTTTAGTGGGGATGGACTTTGCTTAAACATTGTGTCATGCCATTATTTAATTTCGGGTTGGCGGGGATGTAAGTCCTGCTAGTTATCCAGCTTCTCCTTGAACACTTCCAGTGACAATATTTACTTCCATAGGTGACCTCACTAAAGACTGGATGCTTCTCTTTGCTAGGAATTCCAGCCTTTACTTAGCGAGCATCTATCCCTGGGGCCTCTACCCACTGAAAGCTTGCGGATGCATTGTAAGCTTTTCCCAGCTTGCTGGCAAGTCAGTTCTAGTAACACTGAAGGCAGGATCCCAAGCACTTGAGAACGCGTTCCTCTTTCTCCCTGCCCCATGCCCATGCCCATGCCCGTGGCTTTGTCCCTCACCCCATCTCTAGGCTGCAGAGTACAACATCTTTGAAGGGATGGAGCTGCGTGGAGCCCCTCTGGTGGTCATCTGTCAGGGCAAGATCATGCTGGAAGATGGCGGCCTGCACGTGACCCAGGGGGCTGGCCGCTTCATCCCCTGCAGCCCCTTCTCCGACTATGTCTACAAGCGCATAAAAGCCAGGAGGAAGGTGAGAAGCCCCAGAGCCAGGGGTGGGGGGACAGGGTTTGTGTCCTGTCTGGCATAGGAATAGTAACCATGGGTCGGGAGGGATCTGTGTGCTCCCGACTCTCCCAAAGAAGTTCACGGCAATGATCTCTCCCCAAAGGACAATCAAATATTTCATGTCCATAAAAAGGGGTTTCAAAACCTTTTTGGGCCTAAGAAAGTTTCTTGCAAGTGATATTTTCCCATTTTTGTATCGCTTTCCTTTAAAATAATTTAAAATTGTAATAATTCAAAATACTGTCAGTGAATATTTTTTAAAAATAAATTACTCTTTAAGGTGTACTGTGAGAACCAGCAATCTACACTCACACCTCCTTGTTTCACTCTATCCATTTTGCTCCACAAGGGCAAATGCTTCTAACTCAGCTAGTTCTGTGGTTCAAATAAGATCTTATTTATGACAGACAGTTTAACACACACATGTATATCTACCCACCTACCTACCTACATATTACGAACCAAACAGCTCTAGTTGATTTAGGGGGAGGCTCAGAACTCCGTCTCTTCAGCTTTCCTTCCTACCCCCGCATAATCTCCAAGTCACTTTCAGGTAAGCTTAGGGCTCCACAAAGTAGGGTTAGACCAGCCCTGGGATCCTGGAATTTGAACCGTGCTTCTGACTTCCTCTGTTAGAAGAGACACAGTCATCCATGCACGTGGGATGGAGGAGCTGGTGGGGAGAGGAAGAGGGGGCTCACTCTGCAAGTCACTGTGGGCCCATGCAGGGGAAGCAGTCCTGCCTGCCTTCACCTGGACCGCCCACAGCCATCCCCCCTGCCTTCCTGCAGGTCAGGGGGAGAAAGAGTGTCTCAGAGCAGTTTCCCTGGGAAACAGGCTCTGGGAGAGAGATTTTCAAGTAGGCAGTTTCCTGGGGATTGCTCTCAGGATCTGCCCTTGTGGCACAATGTCGGAAGCAGGATGGGGCAGAGGGAGAATATGGACTGGAACAGCTGTAACAAAGGCCTCGGCTCATCCCCAACAAGGCTGGTCCTTGAAAAGGGTCTGGGCCTTTATATGCACTCCCTGCAGCCCCAGCCCCAGCCTACCAACTAGCCATGGGATGTGGACTGTTTCTTGGCAAGGTGGCTCTCTTCAGCTGAGGGCCATTCTTGAGAAGGACTCAGCTGTGAACCGTCTGCTGCCAACACGCCCAGGAGCTGAGAGAACGAGTCTTCAGTGGTGATGACATGTTGGGGGTTGGGGACAGGAATCTAGGCAAACATCATGATGTCCATTAGAGAGAGGCTCATATAAACTCAATACCCGAGTGCCCACCCCACTCCCAGACCCCCAGTGATCCCAGTAACAGGTGGTCCGGCCTCCGTGTGGACATTTGCAACACAGAGAGTCTCCCCATCTCATGAGGTAGCTGACCAGCTCTGCCTGTGAGAATACACTTCCTTCTGCTGGGCTGAAATCGACCTCCCTAAAGTCAACCAATCAGGTCTGTTCTGCTCCCAGCACCTGCATGGAACAAGCTCAACCTGCCTCTTAGAGCATCTGCGTGTTTCCAGAGTCATCTGTCACTTAGTCTAAACATCCCTGTAGCCGTCCACTGTTTATTTTATGACAATGTTTTAAGTCCTTTCACCATTCTTATCTCTTTATTAGTGGTCATTTTAAAGTTGGATAGTGTGGAGCAAAATTCCACACTCAAGTTTTGGCCTAAGAGGGAAGGAAATCAATCTCAACCTTCCCATATATCAGTTCTTTATTTCCATGAACATGACTTAGAATCTGGACCCAAAGAAATGACGATGATCTGGAATTGTGGGTCAAGGTTTTGGATCATTAGCATCTGCAAATTTGATGAGCTTGGCTTCTCTGCCTGCACCTGAGTCACTAGCAGAGGAGAAGGAAGCCTCTATGGCAGATGTCCTCGGAAGCCTTCCGATGGGCCATCCTGTGCTGTCAGGCTGCTCCAGCGTTGTGTCCTCATCGCCTCAGCTCTAACGGGTACCGCTGTACCCACTGGGTGGTCTTGCAGTGTTTGTCTAAAAGACCAGGAGCCCCTTTAGGGAGTCATCATGTTTCATGGGACCATAAGCCCCAGTGCCTGGCACCAGGCCTAGCCCAAAGCATCCCTCGAGTGCTATTACTGGCTGGCTCCACAGTCCCAAGCCAAGTTCACAGCCATAGCCAGAGGTCAGGGGATCAGGCCGGGAGGCTCATTCCGAGGCCTGACGACTCTGATCTGTGCCGAGGAGCCTGAGGATGGAGCTCCCAGGGCATCTCATCTCACCCTACCACCCTTCCCACCCACTCTGCTCCGGCTTTGCAGGCGCTTCTGTTCCCTAACATTTCTACCATGGGTTTCCTCTGCAGGGAACGCTGCCAGCCACATTCCCCCCCCCCCCAAGCCTCCTCCCTCAACCCCGGCCCCATAACAAGCTCCTTTAAGATCAAGGGTCACCTATTTAGAGAGACCTTCACCAGCCTCCTTCATCATCACTCTATTGTGACACTCCACTTTATTTGACACTATGTCTCCTTCCCTTAAAATAATATTGTTATTATCTGGCTCCACTACACACGCTTAGTTCGCTAATACATTTGTGCTACCTAGAGCAGACCCGTCACTGTTGTGGGAATACTTGGTGACGCCCTTTCTCTGCCGCAGATGGCAGACCTGCACGCGGTCCCGAGGGGCATGTACGATGGGCCCGTGTTCGACCTGACCACCACGCCCAAGGCGGGCACCCCGGCGGGCTCCACCCGGGGCTCTCCCACGCGGCCGAACCCACCCGTGAGGAACCTCCACCAGTCCGGATTCAGCCTGTCGGGTGAGCCAGATAAGCTGAGGGTGACCGTGAGTGGGAAAGGGAGGAAGGAAGAGGGAAAGGGGAAGAGCAGGGCTCAGAGTCTGGCGGGTGATCGTGGCCCACTTTTAGGGTGGTGGTTAGTTGACAAGCTGGAAGGTTTGCTGAATTAAAAAGAGGTCCCATTGGGATAGCGAGATACCACTCAGTCAGGTTAAGGATCAAGTGTAAATGATCACCAAGTCTGCCTAGATTAGCCTTGATTTGGTTGATGGGGAGTAAAGAATGGGAGAAACAGGACAACAGGGAATAAACCAGGTAGGGAGACATACCTAGGGGAGGAAGGCAAAAGGAAAAGCCTAGAAGTTTTGAGGCGATGTGGCCAGAGGTCCCATTATGCTAGTTGCAGAAATTTTTGTCAGAATTTTTGCCATTTTCTATTGCTCCCTAGCTACCCTAACCCCTAAGCTTTTAGCAGCTCCTTTCTGAGTGGCCATAAGGCACGTCGATGCTTCCTTTCGTGCTGGGGCTGCGGGGCCCATCCGTCACCACTCCATCACCGTGCCTAACCCCTGATAGTCTCCATCACTTCCTCTGCCCATGGGCTGATGGCAGTACCTCTTTCTCAGGATACTGGTGAGGACTGAGTGAGATAATCTGAGGAACACTTAAAATATGGCTTGTTATGGTGAATGTAAGCAGCTATTTTTCTTATCACCCCCATTGTTCTGTTTATTATCCGTGTCATGATGCTGAGGGTCCAATGACATCTAGATAAGAACCTGGCTTCACCTGGCAGACGGAGATTTTTCTAGAGGGTGGGTATGAAAAGTCTAGAATACCTGACAGACTAGAATGGAAGTTTCTTGGGAGATGAGGGCAGAAAAGCACGTAATATCTTAAAGTCTTAAAATTAATCCAGTTTCTCTCTTGTCTCCCTGGGAATTGATTGCCAACGGCAGGCACCCAAGTGGACGAAGGGGTCCGCTCCGCCAGCAAGCGTATCGTGGCGCCCCCTGGAGGCCGTTCTAACATCACATCTCTGAGTTAAGCCACCCCTTCCCAAAGAGGGGCAGAAGCAGCAAGAGATTTTTTGAAGCCAAAATGGTACACCGATATTTAAGAAGGAAAGCGAAAACAGTTGCGATCTAAAGAATCAATAAGCCTCAAGCCTTATGTTTCTCCAATGTTACGCTCGCTTGCCTAGCTTTACGAAAATTGCTTTGTTTTCTGTCTGTGCCTAGCCTTGATTTGGTTGACTCCTCCCCCCATTTGCATGCATGCAATCAGGCCACTAAGGTAAAAGAGTCTGCTATATAGTGTTGAGAGCGTGTGTAGTGCTGCATCTTAAGACAAGGGGACAGACAAAGCTGGATGTCAGGAAAATGAACAAAAGGGACACAGTTATTTGGGGTGAGTGGGTGGTGGGAGCCCAGAGCAAGATGGAGGGCTCAGCGGGGCTGGGGTAGGGTATGTAAGGGGGGCAGGGGGCGGGTGGGTGAGCTTAAGGGGTCTTGTGTATTGTGTTAATGAAGTACATTTATTTCCATGGAAGATGGCCCCTTGGGGCAGCTGTCACTTCATCACAGTCCCCTGGGGTCTGCAGAGAAGGCAGGTGGTCTTTAGGTTCCGGACTTTGTCACGTCCTCTCTTCATAGATTTTATTCCTTTGAACGTTTTATTAAAACACCAAAACCCAATCATTGCTTCCACCCGCTTGGTCGTGCCGGTGTTTGGTCGGGCCTCTTTCTCAGTGGTGCTTTCAAATTCTTCTCTTTCTCGGGCTGGGAAGGAAGAGAGGAGAGAGGAAAGACCCTTCTCTTGCCTTCCCGTCTCTTTGGTGCTCTTAAAAAGGCAACAGCTGGGAGCACAGCACAGGCCCTCAGGGTGGGGCAGGGCAGCCGCACTTAAATAACACCTCCCTCCGAACACGTGCTGGAGATCACCTTCCATTCATCTGTCTTTGCAAAGCCGGAAGAGCAGCGTGCTTCTGGCATCCCGGAGTTAGGAGTGGAGCTGAGATGGCGCCGGTGGTGAGAGAGTGACTCTGGATCTCCTGAGATCCGGGTGCAGCCATGACGGGATTTTTGTTGTTGTCCGAATTTTCTTTTCTTACGTGTTCCTTAACTTTTAGTGCAAATAGGTCTCAGCTTCTAGGGGAGTCAGGCAGGGGTTTGGGGAAGCTCGTCTGGAGCAGAGGCAGCACGTTCTGTGGCCAAGGTTCTAGTTTTCAGTCCTGAGCCATCTGTTTCCCCTTCTGCTAGCACAGCCTTTGGGGGAACGTTTGTTTTGGTACCAAAGTCTCCCAAAGCGGTGGCAGTCACATGCAGCCTTTGTGACATGGCACAGAAAGGTAGTTAGCGAGGAGCATTTGCCTCTGCCTTGTCTGTCAGAGCTGAATGTCCATGTCCTTATTCTGCCGCTTCTGAAAAATTCAATTTTAGAGCAAGTTCTTTGAGCCAGATCAGATCTATAGAACTAAGAGGCCCATACGCAGGAAAATTCAATTCAACCTGGGATCAGACTTCTGTGTTGGGTGATCCAGCTGGCGGAATCCACACCCCTGTGTACAAAGTACTTTGGAGAGAAGAGCAGGTGTTTCTCCCCCAAACACCATTCAGGTTTTCAGGAGAAACCGGTATCTTTTACTGAAGGTTTTATGTTGAGGGCCAGAGAAAAGGGAATACGTGGCCAATGAGGCATTTGAAAATAGCCAAGGAATAGGATCTCCCTTAGCAAGCTAATTTTTGTTTTAATCATGAAAGAGATTATTTCCTATCAAAAGAAGGAATCTTGCTACTTTTAGGGCTTTTTCATGGTGCCTTTATTCTAAGGAAACTTAAACGAAGGGTGACTGTACCTCTTGGTTTATAACCCACAGATGTGGGGGCCTATTGCAGTCTGGGAGTGACAGTTTTGCAGACAGAGGGAGCTTGTCATTTGGGAAGCATATTCTATATACCTCAGTGGCTGCGCTATGCGTTAGAATATGTTGCAGTACCAGCCATAACCACCAGATGGAGGAAAAGACACGTAAATAACTAGTCGGAGTGCCCACTGATGTACCACTGGCGACTGTTACCAGCCCCTGCGTCCAACCCATCCCTTCATGACCTTCCTGTGCCATGGCCCAGTTGGTTGCATTTGGGACTTCTGAATGAAACATTCATCCAGAACGTTATATTCTACCGACACGTTCCATGCTGTAGAAAACAGCTTCCTAAGGCCTTGGTGATAGGCAGCAGCATGACCTGACAGAGCCTCCCTTTCTTTACTTACTATTAGTAACTTTCCAAGCATAGAAATTCCTGAGAATTCCAAGAACATTCCCACTATTTTCTTGACTTCGATTTCTGGTTTCTTGCTCCTTAAGTTAAAATTTCTATTCAAATTTGTCCTGTTCCATAAGACACATCGAAGAGCCCCACGCAGGGTTCCGGAAGAGAACCTAACAGCAAATCTTGGGCGTCTCAGAATTCACTGGCACCTCATCCAGCTATGGGAGGGTGTGCTGAGTCTTCTGTCTTCCTCCTAAGCTCCCTTTTGCTGTCTCATGTCTCGGCCCCTCTCTAAGGATGCCACACCTTGCCAAGCTTCTCACGTTGTTTCTAAACCCACATGGCAATCAACGAGGGTGCTGTCTGGGAAGGCCACGGTCTTGGGTAGTTGGGTAGTTGAGAAGGGATCTGGAACTGTTAAATCAGCCACCCCAATGGAGATATTTCTTCTAAATTTTCTAAAAACGGAAATGTCAGAATCATCCCAAAAATACATTTTCTTCAGAGTCCAGTCATCCGTTGAGCTTTTTCCTTGTGACTACACCCAGAGAATCACGCTCTGTCCTAAGGGCCTCAATCCTAAGTCTGGACTTTCTGCTCACCCTGAGAAGCCCTTCCCAATAGGGTGATGAGAGTCCCACAAGCTTTCCAGGCCTTCTCCCCTGGAAAGCTCCAGCTCAAGCCCCAGAGGGACACATGGGCCGTCCAGGCAGCCAGCATTCGGTGTAAGTTCCCTCTTTGGAAAATGGCGTGTGTGTGTTCAGTTCTGTGTCTGGTGACTATGAACAGACAGTAAATGTCCCTGTGATCTGTGGTAGCTGTGGGGCAGCTCTGGAATGTGAAGAGCTGTTTGGTTTGAACCGTGAAGAAAACTGTGTTTTGAGTTTAGCTAAGATTAAAAAAAAAAAAAAAAAGTTCATTAAGTGACTGTTAATGTAAACCTGGTTATTAAAATAACTATGAAATCACAGATGTCGTTGAGTTTCCTTCTGTGTGTGACATGCCTTTTCACCTTAAGTGTTAAAATTGGACAGTAAAACTGACATAGGAAGGAGGGCAGAGCTGATGAAAACAGAGTTATCCCGAAAATATTGGGGGAGTTTCTGTCTTTTCAGTTAAGGTTGAGTTTCTGTTTGGCCACCGAGTTTGATGACCATTATTGAAACTTTGGGGAATGACCAAAGTTTTATCTATGTATCATCGAATTCAGTATTAGTGTAAAAGGCATTGCCGTTTGGGATTAAATCTAGGTGAGTCCTAAACAGATCCTAAGTTGTGTTATGGTTGTCATTGTCATTTGTCATCCCCTTAAGCATTGCTCCTTCCTAAGCCTGGACTTTGAGAAAACTCAAACTAAGCATGTTCCAAAGTATATTCTTTAGCAAACTGGTCCCAACAGAATCATGAGTGTTGGAAAGGGAAAGGATTATTTACTATGTCTATGCCTCTGAGATATTTAATATGCATATCATCAAGGTCAAGTCTCTGAGAAATACTGTGTCTTTCAAAATTTGTCTAGTTCAAGGTTCTCAAACTATTTTTGACCATATATCATTTTCTAATATTCCACCAAATGTGTTAAACTTTTGTGGAGAAACACTTCTGGGTCCAATGACAATTTATGTAGGACATTTTTCATTTTGAGTGCTAGACTAGTGTATGCAAAAAGAAACTTGAAGGTTTTTTTAAAAGTTGGTATAACTGAAAACTTCAAGGATAGGTTTGGGTACATACATTCAAGCAGAGGTGGATCGAGAATGTTGTTCTTTTTTTTTTGTCTCTAAGCCCTGTTTGCCTTTTGTCGATGTTTCCTTTTTAGAAAAGCTCTTTCCATGTGAGAGCAAAACTAGCTCTCCAGGTTTTCATCATACCTGCCTACCAAGTTCAGGGGAAGAAGAAAGGCTCCCTCAATAGGTCTAGCCTAAGAGATCGATTCTGATTGGTCCGGCTCAGGTCATGTGTTTTCACCATTGAACTAGTCACTGTGCCTGGGAGCCTGTGGGACTGACTGGCCACACCTGGTCACATGCCCGGCCCTTGAGCCACCTGAACTACAAAAGAAACTTAGCAACTCAAAAGAAAATCAATTTTTGATACCAGAGAACTAGGGAATGGCTGCGGGTAGGTAAATCCAGCAGATGGTGCCATTCTCAAGCCTGTAGGACATGAATGTTTTGCTCAGCAAAGTGTCTGTGTTTACATTGGGGCAGGTGGAGAAGGAGACCTGGGGATGGAAATGCCTGATGAATTGCTTTTATGTGTGATGAACCCCTCTTGGTTTGGCAGAACAATGCTGTCAGTGCAGGAGCTCAGTGGTGAAGCCTTTCGGCACAGAAGCTCAGGAACCATATTAAAAGCTACTCTGAGCACATAATTATTTCAGCTTGAGGGTCAAGGTTTGAGAGTTTATGAACTTTATCCCAAAGTCTCATTTTCTGTCTCAAACTCAGTATCGGGAAATAATTCTTCCTGCTCATGGCCAAGGCAAGAACTGAGCTTCGGCGAGGATTAGTGGGGGTTCAAAGTGAACTCAGGTTACAGGTCTCTAAAAGAGATGAAGCAGTTTTTAAAAAATATTAGTGAAATTCACACACTGACTAACTGGATGTATTATTCTGGGCTGAGTCACATGGACCGGGTGGGGATGAGAACACTGGATAAGAATAACAGGATTTCTCTGGTTTCAAAGAACTTTCTGGAATTGGCTGTGGTACCATCAAGCCATCACAAAGGGACTACTAACTACGAGAAGGAAGTGGGGGGTGAAAGGGCCAAAGCAACCTGCAAAACTGAGACCCCTGAAGGCTGGCACTCTAGAATAGAAAGAGGTCTAGAATCCTGTGCTGTGCTCAAGTGACCACTGAGAACATGACAGACATTTAACATGACCTGACAACAGACACGGAGCACACAGGACTTTAGAGCCCTGTGAGACTTACAAGAGCCAATGGCAGGACAAGCCTGGGGAACCAGCTGGCCCACTGGCTGCTGAGCTATTGTGAGTCCAAAAGGTAGTTGAAAGGTCCCCTTAATCTCTAAGGCAGAAGTTGCTTCTAGTTGCAAGAGTTCAGAGCTGCTATTCCTCTTCTATCCCTATGAACATCCACCTGCCGCTTTGATGTAGGAAATGGGACAGGAAAAAGATGCTGAGGGGTAGGAGAGCAGAGTGCTGAAAAAGAAGTCCCCGGGCCATCCGTGGACGTCAGGTCATAGTGCAAAGCAAAATCTGGAATTCTGGGTTGTGTTCCCTGAGGTATGAATGTTAGAGAGGGGTCAGGTATTTGGTTTTTCTGCATGGGGATTAGTTTATAGAATACCATCTCTATCACCAGTTTCTTCGGTAAAGGACATTTCTCATAGCAGAAAATGGAAGTAAGAACAGGTGACTTGGGCATCCTCCACCCTTCCTCTTGAGAAAACCATTACACACACACACACACACACACACATACATATACACACAGCTGACAAAGAAGGGTCAGCGTCTTACTGAATACAGGAAACATTTTAATACATGCAGCATATTTACAGTTACTAGAGCTGAACAGAAGTGTGTGTTTCCCATCCAAGGGCTGTCTGTTCACAACAGCACAGACAACAAGTTTGGAGTTTTAACGTCAATATTTACTACCAGACACAGTGAGCGTGTAAGAAACAGTAATCACAGGCAGAGTCGGAAACAGGATTTTGTGCAGACATAATGCAAGGACAACTGGGTACTGAAACTCACTATGCTTTGCATGCCTTTAATTCAGCTTTTGAAGATTTGAAGCCTTAGAGTTACTGCATCAGCCCAAAGCAGCCACACTGGTCCCTGCTGGCCACCATTCTTTCTCCACAGTTATTTGTCCATCCAATATAGAAAAGCTATGAGGATGTAAAATCTATTCATTTCCGGTTAAAACTTTCCTATTAGAAGAAGCTTAACTCATCCTAATTAATTTAGCAGTGCTCCGTGCTGTTCGACGTTGCCCTAGCAACGACCTTAGGCAAAACCAGTGCTGCCATGGAGGTGTGTTGGCCGTGAGCAGAGCATTTACCTTCAGAGTTAGGGTTGTGGCCAGGATTGCAGGGCTGGGCTGCCCTGCCCATCCTCTAGAGGGCGCTGTGGACGCACTGGGGCAGGCGGCCCTGCAGCAGTGCTAGAGTGTTCTAACCAGGAGGTGTCTGGTCTTCAAAATCAGCTCAGACTTTTTAGACTCTCCACACAGGTAAGGATTCCAGGAATACCAGACACACACACACAAAATTCAATAGTCACCGTTTTCTAAAATTCTTAGCCCTGAGCCTTGTTTGTCACAAATCTAGATATGTTCCACCCAGTAGGATAGTAACTTTTAGTCCACATTATGAATAAAATGAAAGGATCTAATTTCAACAACGAGCAACCATGGCAAGGATGTAGGCATCCTTTTATTTATTTATTTTTTTAAGACTTTTTTGTCCTAATATTAAAAATATATGCTGGTGGGTAATGTTTAAAATCAGATGTTCTACACCGACGGATGTATTGCTTTTTCTTTTCTAACTGGGACTGGAAACCTGTCTTACCTGAGGTTATGCTCTCTCTCTACTCAGTGCGTCCATGGTTCTTGAATGCCCACAGAAGCACTTCAGGCACAGAAGTGGCTCACTGGAAATAAAAACTCGGGATCCAAACTACATTGGGTTCCTATCCCATTACAAATCGTAGAGATGTGAAATGGCACAAATGATCAGCTCCCCCATCCCAATGACGAGCCTACCAATTCCATTGCCCCTCGGTGTTTCCCAAAGTCCCTCCTTTGGGATGACACCTACGAGGTCATAGCAAGAGGAGGAACCAGTGAGTAGGGAGATAAGCTCACAGCACATCAGGCCTTAAATCACAAACAAATGAAAGATGGAAGTTGGTAAACATGCAAGTGGCCCCTGACACTCCTGGTTACTAGCCTGGAGCAGAATCTGGCCACCTTCTTTTCGTTCTTGTGGACCTACCCACTCTGTGAAACTGAGGGCCAACACTTAGAATTTATAGTTACGTTATCAGAATTTATGTTATCAGAAGAGTGGAGAAAAAACAGCATAGACACTGTGTGGCAAATGTAGAGAAAAGGAATCAAACAGAGCAAAAGAGCTGGCTTTAATTTTTAACAAAAATAAGGTTGCTCTTCAAAGCAGAGAGGCACTGTTTCACAGCTCCGCCAGAAGTTCTGGGCCTACTGGCTTAGTGAAGAGACAACTGTGAATGCTGAGTTAAAATCCAGTGCTGGCGTCCTACCCAAGCTGACGTGCCCTAATGCAAACTTCCTCCTGGAAAAGTCGAGTGTAACAGGTAGCCATATCTCTCACTTCTGCTGATTTCCATCTGTCTGGTTTCCCAAACGGCTCGGTCTGGTCTCTCCTGTTGCCAGCTTGCCGCCATCTTGGTGAGGCCCATAATCTCTATAAGTAAGGACAAGGTTTAGGTGATCTGAGTGGCCGAGGGGTTAAAACAGTTCCCCACCAAGACTATTCACTTCTTGACTCTAACCAGTGGAATCTGTAGGTTCCCCAAAATAGTTCCTCTGCAAAAATTTATGTTATCAGAAGAGTGGAGATACATCACATGTACATCTCAGATGAATTAAACTTTGTGTTTGGCAAATAAGTAAAGAGTCAGACATCGATAATATTTTAACAATGAGGCAATTCTGCCCACCATTCTTGCAGTGAATACAGGTGGTAAAACATGATACTGCTTTTCCTTTCATCTCTGTGACCTTAGGCCTCTCAGACATGAGCATCCCAAGGTTCTGATGTAATTCTAGTCTGTAAAGGCATGTATAATTTGTACAGCATTTTGGTTCATCTGATAACTAGCCAAAAATTAGACCAAAAATAAAAGTAAAAAACAAAATCAAAATGAACCAAAAACAGGAACCTTGTTTCATTGTAGAAGGATGGCTCACTGTACTGGGATCCACTAAGATCCCCAGCATATGTTATGGGTAACTTAAGGGATTTTCAAGGGTACATTTTACTATCCAAATTCACCTCACATTCTACCTTAGACAATAACTCCTGTTTAAAACTCCATTATACAAGATGGACATGCTTTTAATGTGACAGTATTCTTTTCTGATCCTGCCCAGACACAGGTCTCTGCTAATTTTAAGAAGACAATTAGCTCTTAAGAAACATTAAGAAGGCAAGTGGCGTACTAGTAAATATTTAACAGCTGGCTTGTGGGGAAGGGGGGAAAGCCCTGATTTGTAGCATTTGCCAATTTCCATGATGTAAATTCTGCCATCACTACCATTTCAACTTCCCAACTTCACATCACTGTACAGGACATTGGGACAGCTGTGCATAGCAGGCTCTCGCTAGCTGGGACAATAGGTTATGGCGTGCAGACTCCAGCATACCACTGGAAGGTCGTCAGTCTCTGCTACTTCTAATCTGGTCTCATTCATTTCCTCCTGACTGAATTCCTTATCCCTGTTCAGACGGGCTTGGGGATCCTGATCTCTCTATGAAGTTTCGTGGCTCTGAAGAGCCTCATTCAATCACCACCCCCCAAAATCTCACTCAATCACCCACCGATGTCCACTTGTCTATTTGTCACAGTGTCATGAAGGAGTGGAAAAATAAATCCACATCCAAATATTCCTTTTGAAATAAAAACCAAGGCTCTTTAGGATAACAGAATGGTAGCAGTCAAAAGGCAGAGTAGAGCTCATCTAGTTTAACTCTCTCATTTTAGATGAATAAATCAAAGCAGAGAAAGCGGTTAAGTGACTTGCTCAAGGTCACGTGGTTAATTAGTGATGCAACCAGCTCCCAGGAGCCCAGGGGACTCTCCACTGTGTCATGCCGCCCCCTTCCAAAGGTGTGCACTCATATTTTCTAAGGTGTGTGAGGTGTGGAGAGGCGAGAACTACTGTCAGCTCTTCCTGACGTGGAAATCGCAGTTCCTGGTTTGAGGTGCCAGGAAATGTCCCAAGAAGAAGATGTTGAGGCTTTCACAGGTTGTTATTCTGGCCATCCTCTTCTTGTGGGTCTTTGGTTTGTTCCGAGGCTAGAGGTGCTTGTCTTGTATTAAAGTTCCTTTTTACTCTTAAAAGGGGAAAAAAAAAAAAGAAGAAGAAGGTTTGTTTATTCACTGAAAAAAAAAAGATTTAAGATTTTGGAATGATAGTATGAAGCCCAACAATTTATAAAGAGGCATGAAACTGTCTTAAAGATGTCACCGATTTTAAATGTGTAAGTCCCCAATTTCTCTCCCAATTCCTCTGCCCTTCTTAGAAACAGTAATTTGATGCTAAGCTCATTCCCCTATTACAATTTTTGAAATTTCTTGCAAGAAAAAAAAAGGTTTCTGAAATTTTCATATGTTCTATTATGGATATGCATCATTTTTGTAGTTTGAATTAAAATATTAATAAACATATTCACCTTTTGCAAGTAAAGGCTAGCTGACACACTACATTCTTGCTGGGCTGTTCTTCCAGAAGCTACTTACTTTTCTCTGTTAAAAATTATGAACTCCTTTTGGACAGATTCAAGGTGCTCTTGAAGAAGGCATGTCTTCCAGGTGAACAATGAAAATAAAAAATAGAAGTATAGTTAGCAGACCAACAAGGATCCTCAAACAGCCAATAACCGATTGTCTGTTCCCTGAATGGCCCAAATCGAAGAAGTACAATGTATCTTCAAAATGGATGCTAGCCTGAGTGAGACCCCAGCTAAAATAATAGAGGAGCAGATAGGGAAGAAACAGCAAGAGGATAAAGTACACCAACACTCTGCTCCCCAACAACGAGCCTGCAAGGAACACCTGAGTTATGGCTTATGAGCTTGATGTCTTTAAGCCAGCCATTCAGCCCGAGAAGAAAGCATGGCTTCAAGGCAGGTCGCGACGAGGGTTTATTGAGCTAATTACTTACTCACCTCTCATCTCCTGTCCCTCAGATGAAAGGTTTAGAGGCTCTACTTGGATTTAATAAATAGCCTAGAAACATCCCCACACTGAATTCTGATCGAATGTCCCCCCTCGACAGCTGTGCTGGGGTTGACTGAATAGAGTTAGGGTGCAGTGAGCAGAGCTGTCTTTATTTGGGACTTTCAGTCATTAAAAACGTGTGCTTTGACATTTCACTGTCTGGCTTTCAACACCTATCGATGACTTCTCCATCATCATGAGAAAAATTTAACCTAAAAAAATAAAGGACGATCATCAGGCTCAGGACAGCGTCAACCCCAGATCCAGTGTTTGAAAAGTCTGCAACCAAGAACTTCCAAATCACTCCTGATGAGAAACATTTTTCTCTAAGGAAAAAATATAATTCATTCATTTTTTTTTTTTAATCTAGGAATTAGAAAATACTAAGTCCTCAAGTACTAAAGAGTGTTCTTTCTTTCCTGGGAAAATATTTAAGTGATAAGAGAGGAAACTACAAAAAGGAGAGGAAATTTCAAGAAGCAGGAAAGGAAGCAAAACAAAGGAGAGAAAAAAGACCACTGTGCTTCACTCTTATTCTCAAATGGGGGCACTTGTAACCCCGACGTTTCTGGTATCATGAGAGACATGAAGATACAGGAGAAACAATCTGACAGCTCCTTGGAGCAGAAGCTTTACGTCAAGATTTTAGGAAAATCATTTTTAACACTAAATTATTCTATAAAATATATGCAAAAATAGATAAACAAAATATTACATATTTTAACATATTTACATAAAATTTTATTTTCATATATTTTGCATGTTTATTTTACAGACATATGAGTTTATATATTTATGTGCACATATATGTATGTATTTATATACATGTTACATGTATGATAAATATATTTCTATGTATGTATATAAAATATTTACATAAACATATATATAAAATGTTATGTAAATATAACATGATAAAGGCATCTGCAAAAAACCCACAGCTAACATTCTCAATGGTAAAAACGAAAATCTTTCTCCCTAAGATTGGAAAAAAAACAAAGACACTTGCTTTCATCATCACTGTTCAACATTGTTCTGGGACTCTACCCAGAGCAATTAGGCAAGAAAAAGAAATGAAAGCATCCAACTGGAAAGGAAGAAGTGAAACTGCCTTTATTTGCAGATGACGTGGTCCTATATATAAAAATCCCGAAGAATCCATGAGAAGCTACTAGAGCTAACGAACACGTCAGCAAAGTTACCGTGTACGAAATCGACACAGAAAAAAATCAGTTATGGTTCTATAAACAGTACTTAATAATCCACGAAAATTAAGAAAATAATTCCATTTCCATAGTAACCAAAAGAATAAAATTCCTAGAAAAAGTTTAACCAAGGAGATGCAATATTTGTACTCTGAAAAGTAAAACACATTGCTGAAAGAAATAAAAAATAAATAGAGTTTGGAGTAATAAATAATTTTGAAAATACTGGTGATGGCTGCACAACACTGTGAATGTACTTAATGCCACTGGATTGCACACTTAAAAATGGTCAAAATGGCAAGTTTTATGTTACACATATTTTACCGCAATAAAAAAGTTAAACACAAAATAAAAAAAATCAAGAGATGTAAACTTCTCCGATTAGCGATGTAAAAGCCTGTTTTTATTATGGCCAGAGCCACTTCTTAGTAAATGATTCTGAGTTTGATATGACACCTAGGAGAAGGAGGAAACTGCTTTTTTCTTTTGCTTGGTATTAGAAATTGTTGGGAGTCTGTACTGTGTGTAAGTGGCTCAGAGCCTTTCCTGTCAAGGGAGGGACACTTGCTACTGCAACCTGGTGGCTGGGTGGGGAAGAATGAAGACAAGAGAGGACCCTAGGAAGATGTCCCATGGATGGAGCTTGACCTTGGAACTGTAAGGACAGCAGTAACCATTTCCACTGTCCAGTTATAAAGTTTCTTCCCTTTCAATGTATTGAGCCTCCTACCTATTGAGCCTCTGCTCCGTTACAGGCACTGTGTGGTGCCACGAAGACAGTGGTGGGAAAGCCTGACCTGATCTTCACCCACAAGAAGCTTCATTTTCGTGTGATAGAAAAAGAAACACAAATAAACATAGAAACATTCATAAACTATGTTAATGTCACAAAGGAATTTAAAAATAAGGATTAAGGAAGAGAGTGATGGCGAAGGAATCTCACCTTTGACAAGGTAGTATTTAGGGTGCAAAGGATGAGAGGAAGCCCCCTATGGGAAGATTTAAGGAAACATTCCAGAAAAAGGCAAGAGCGAGGGTCCTGAAGAAAAACAAAACGTACAGTGCTTGAGGCTCACACACTTGCCAGGTCTGTGTGGTTGGAGGGTCGTGAGGGGCATAGTACAGGAGTGGGCGAGAAAGGCGGGCAGATCGTGGAGGGTCTGGCCGGCATGGTAAAAAGTTAACTCACATACGGCTGTTATCTCTATAACCTGAGGAAACGTATAATAAAGATGATCTCTTGGCCTTTGCTACATTTGGGGGCTTGTTACAAGGAGTCTGCATCCAGCTTGAGGCAAGCTCTGTACGGACATAGAAAAAAGTAAGCCCGGAGAAGCCAGTTGGTTATGAAATGAACAGCAGATGATTAGGAGGAAGATGGTCGAAGTGACAGAGAACAAGCAAGATGGATTTGTGGCACAGCTGGGCGTCCCTTGGAGGGCTCTTGAAAGCACTTAAAGGTGGGAATCTGGCAAGAGACCAGTTCTGTGACCAACAGGATATGGACTTTGATTAATTAAAGGGTATAGTGGTCCCTAGAGAAATTAAGGACATTGGGGATACTTATTTGCTTGCAGAGCTATCTTCACCACAAGACTATATCTTTGAGAACAGGGATGCCCTTGAATGCAGGAATTCTATCTCGTAACTATCTCCAGTACTTAACATAGGGCCTGGTAGATAACAGGTTTTCTACAAAAGTAGCCTAAATAAATGGATGGAGGGAAGGATGGATGGCTATCTGTTGAGCAGGTGAGAGGATGAATGAATGGCTGTGTGGATGGATGGGTGACCATCCGAGGCAAAGTGAAGACCTCCGAACAGAAGCTCTCACACAAATGGCAGCCACCTGGAAGTTCCCACTGACCCTGAGTTTGGCGGGGACCTGCTCACCTCAGAGGAATCGCATTTCCTCATCTCCTTCTCCTTCTTTGCCAGACGCTTCTTTTTCTTGTGAAGAGGTTTGGACTCCAAAATCATTTCCTCGAGTTCAAAGGTGGGGTCACAGTTCAGCCTGCCTTTCTGCAAGGAAGACAGGTAGGCTCACTCCTTAGATTCCTGTATCATTCTAAAAATACACCAGGCCGAAGGCAGAGAAACACACTTGGTCTTAATGGAGCAGCCCAAGGATAAGAAGCTGAAGACTCCCACTCTACGTTTGGGACAATGTATTGCCAGCATGGTTTTTCATATTCTTTCATTTTACATTTTATTTATTGTTCTAAACTCCCCATGAGCCTTCGGTGAGTTAGAAAGAAAATCAAATGACAGTTATTTTTCTGAAGTTTGAGTTTTTGGGTTATGTGTCTCAGAGCGTGTTCTAACGGTCGTGCAGATCAGCATCACCTGATGCTGGCCGAGGATTCCCGGCTCCCCAGCTGGAGTTCGCGAATCGGTGTTTCTGAGCACGAGGAAACCGCACGTTTCACGAGCCCCCAGGTGATTCGGATACGCAACGAGGTGAGAACGTGCGCAGAGCGGCTAAGGCAGCACCGATGTTAGCTGCAGCAGTGCAGCGCCTCCAAGTGGAAGCGGCAGGAGGTGGTGCCGAGATCTCCATGGCGACATAGGAACCCTGGTACCAGAGGCCTCTACTGGATTCTGCAAGGTGGCCGGGTAAGTCCTTGGCCCCAATCTCCTGTTGTTCTGCAAGGTGCTGGTTCCCCAGAATCCCAGCGCGCGCCTTCTCCCTCCCCTCCCTGCGCACTTCGCCCGACCCCAACAGAGTGTGTCCCTGCCGTTTGCACAGGAAGGGTCACAGTCCCGCCGGCCCACAACAGGCGCCTGGCTTGGAAATAAGGACAGGAAACTCTGAGTTGTCTCTACAGCCCCCTTAAAAACGTTATTCTGCCAATCTGCCTACAAGTGAATGTGTGGAATCAGGCTGTGGGGTGAGAGAGGGAGCTACAGGCCTCGCTTGGGCCCCGGAGGCCTCAGCTTCTGGACTCTCGCGTGTTCCAGGGGTTTTCAGCCCGCCACAGATGCCCCTTGGCCAGGGACCCATGCGGTGGGGATTATTTCCCTTTGGCTTTTTCATTGTTATGAATGTATCTCCCGGCATAGAACTACCAGAGGAAGAGGGGTGAATGGTGAAAATAATATCTCATGCCAACCCCAACAGTTTGCAACCCTTTGACTCATGGAACCCCATGGGTCAGAGTTTCTGCATCTTTGGAATCAGAGAAAGCATTGTTTTTTCTCAAAGAGAAGATTCCTAGAAATGACTACAGCAGATCCTTGACGTTCCGGTTCGTTATAAAATTGTTAGTGTCAGTCAGCCTGTGGTCACATGGTTGTGTTACATGTTGTTTCTCTTAAAGTCACAGACCCTATCGGCAATGTTAAGTGAGGGCTTACGTATTAGGAGGACTGGGGCTTCTTTCCAGATAAAAAAGCATGTCACAAAAAGTGGTTAGAAGCTACAGATCCAGACACAGTCCTGGATTAGAATCTCAAATTGGCCACTTGCCAGCCGCGTAGCCTTTGGTGGCCAACAGGAGCTGGGGCTGCCTCACAATACCAGTGTGCTTATCTAATGAGACCACGTGTATATCTGGCACACACCGTACCGCACGCCGAATGGGAGTTAGTGTGGGCTTGTTGGGATTGACTCACATTGGGAGTGAAACCTGGAGTGAGCCTCTTCTGCAGAACCGCATCCCAGTTCGTGTCATTCATATATGGGAAACTCTGAAGGTCAGACAAGTGGGAAAACCGTTGATCTGGATTAGGTTCAAGTAGCTGCCGATGGAATACAAACAGCAAGGTCACAAGGAAGGTCAAAACAGGGCGCAATAAAAACACACTAATTCTCTCTGAATGTTTTCAAGCGTAGGAGTGAGAGAAACAAGGCAGCGCTCCCCTTCCCTAACCCTGTAAACAAATGATGCAGATACTGCATGCATAAGCAGATAATGCAGCAATGCATGGTTAGAATGAATTGTAAGCTGGTTTTCACAATGTAGTGAGTGAAAATAGCTTGTCCTACTGAGTCGAACATATCTTTGATTGACGATTCCTCTACTTCCTAACTATGAGCAAGTTTTCTAAATCTCAGTTTGTGTAAACCCATCTGTAAAAAGGTGAGAGTAATCTATTTCATAAGGTTGCAGCTAGAATTAGATGAGGCATGTATGCGAAGTGCCTAAGAGAAGGTCCGCTATTAATAGGTAGCGAACGTGCATCCATTTTTACAAACGAAATTCATTTTTCATTAAATGTTTCAGCTGTTTTACAGCTAATCAAAATATACTGGGGGAGATGCAGATAAGATGTACCTTAGGTTACTGTGAAGTTCTGGGTTTTACGAACTGGGATTAGAGGTGTTTTTCACCTCAACCACTCCAGAGCCAACAGCACATCAACCCTCTATCTCTGGCAGGAAATGTCAGTTCCACTTGAGAAATGTCCTGGAGGTGACAGCCAGAGATCATCAGGGTGCAACTCTGGGGTGGAGAGGGCTGTCTTGGAACTGAGGAAAATTTGCTTTTGGAACATGACCCCTCTAATCTTCATTTTGACATTACCGATGGCACTGTCCCTATTCCGAAACAGGGAACTCAGCCCGTAGACAAGAGATACAGGTTTGAATCCTTAGTCCTCAAACTTCTTTTCCTTGACCAGCTGCCACCTGGGCATTTTTTTTTTTCTTTGACAAAAGCCAAGCACATCCTCTTGGGCTCCACATTCTTCCTCTCATGTAATCATTCAATACATAAGATTGAGCTCCTTTTGGGGGGAACATGGGCACTTTGAAAATCTGATGAAAGTTATGGACCGCCTTAATTCAAACACCAAAGTTTACCACCTGTCAGGCTCTGTGTTTGAAGTGGGGGAAACGACGGTGAACAAAGCAGATGTGGTCCCTCCCTTATGAGGCTCAGAGGACAATGATCATTAATCCAAGAATCACACACACATAATGCATAACTTCAAATTGTGCAAAATGCTATGATGGAATGATAGCGTGGCGTAAGCTTAAAACAGAGGGAGGCTTCCCAAGTGATATTTGAGCTGAGATCTAAAACTGTGCTTTTCAAACTATGTAGAGGGGCCAGTCGTTTGTTCACTTGTTTGTTTTCATTTCCAGCACACTGAAACCAGTACGTGGTGTTCTTGTGCACGGCTAGCGTGCGACTCCACACCAGTGCAATTAGCGATTTGAATTCTACATCACCAAATAGGCTTGTGCCCTGTTCGGTGAGATGAGTCCACTAACCATATGCTTAGAGGCGTCAGCAATAGCAAATTGCTATAAAAATTTCTAAATGTTTCTCTCAGTTTCCATACTTGTCATGAGCCTGTAAGAAACAATTCATGGACTTGAACCAGTCAGTGAATCACACTGAGTAGTACTGGTCTAAAGGAGGGAGCTGGAAAAGCTGGGAGGGGGGCAATGTTCTAGGCAGCTGAACGAGCATGTGCAAAGGGCTTGTGGTAAGAGCCTGATAGACGAGGGTGAAGGGATGGAAGGAGAGAGAAGAGAAAAAGGTTAGTGCAGTTTATGTGTAATCCAAAGGGGGACAAAAGTCAAAAATAGGGTTTGAGAGGTAGTTAGAACCTTTTTACTGTACAAATTATTTTGATCTTTATTCGAAGAACAATGGGAAGACAATGAAGTTTGCTTTGAACAGATCACTATGGGGCAGAATGAAGAACAGATGGAGTGTGTAAAAGTGTACAAGGGGAAACCAGTATTAAGCAAGACTTGATGGCAACAAGATTAGGAAGATAGCAGTGGAGATGGAGGAAAGTAACAGATTCAAAAAATATTTAAAAGGTCAAATTACAGAACTTGGTGATGGTTTGGATGTGGGGATGATGAATGATTTCTGGTTTCTGGCTTGCATAAGTGGATGGATAGAGAGGACAGTCACTGAGAGAGGGGACATTGGAGAAAGTCCAGGAAATACAGAGACTTTCAGAACTCCATTTTGAGCACACTGAGTTTGAGATGGCTTTGGGACATACCAGAGGACATGTGCATTGCCTTAATGAAGTCATGTATTTGAAAGCTGTTAGCTACAAACCCCACTCTAGAAATGTATATTATTATGACTGCCTCCAATATTTTAAACTAACTTCTAATCTCAAATCAGAGAGCATGCTTCTTTTTATCACTTTTGTCATGCAGTCCTTCTTACCTTTTTAAGAAGTGACACCATTTCCTGTGACCAGGCAGAAGGGTAAGTCACAATAGCTGTCTCAAACATATGTGCGATTTCCTTGCTGGAGGTACTGGAGCGAATATGATACGGTCTCTTAAGGGAGAAAAGAAGAGTTTTCATTTTATAGGATAAAAGAAAAAATTTTGCTTTGCAAATGTTTCCAAGCTAAATTTTCAACTAGTAAAATCTCAGTATCATTTTCTCATTCCTTCCAGTTGGTAGTTGTGTTGCCACATGCATATATGGCCCAGTGTGGCCAGATCACATACTTAAAAAAAATTGTGCCGGAAATCTATAGTGTCCTGTGAAATCTCAGAATTCTTAAAAGTTGGTAATTCTGCTGAGCCAAACAAAACGTTTCTGTGGGCTAAATTCACCTCTGAGATGCCAATTTGGAACTGTTTTGTAAGATCAATCATATAACTATTTACATAAAGTATTGGACAAGTGCTCAGTAAATGGAAATTTTGAAAAGTTGTTATTTATGTGTTGATTATAAAGAGATCCAGAGTTTTACCGCACAGCTCTTTTTACTCGTTTAAATCGTAACGAATAAGTTCAGAAAAGAAATTTAGCCAGAAAACTTCAACCCCATACCAAATGCTATGAGTACCTGGTTCCATGGAGTGGGGTGGCAAGTTTTACTATGAGGTAAATGTATTTTCACCTCTGAGAGAACCAGATTCTTTTATGGTTTTTATTTCAGGGGTGGGAAAAAGCAAGACTCTATTACGGTTTTCACAAATGTCCACGAGAGGGCAGTCTTTACCTATAGTAAATCTCTCTTTCATAAAGGAATTATTAATGCTAGAATTTCTTTTATGAAAACTGTGAGTTACTTAAAACCAAAGATTATATACCATACTCACGTTTTGTACATGAGACCTACCACCTAGTAGGTGCTCATTACGTGTTTTTTGAATGAAAAAAAATCTCCATTTGAAACAACAATAAGACAGTTAATATATACTAAGTATCTGCCTGGCCTTTCTGAGATGCTCAGTCAATGACTGTGGACTAATGAACTACACTGGGAGAAATGGAGGAGTTGAATTTTTCCCTTGTTGTAAATCGGTATTAAAAGGTAATATAATTAAGTGTTGGAGCTCTGAAGGCAAAAGAATTTGAGGGCTAAACAGAGTCACTCAATTTGAGTTCCAATTCCTTCATCTGTAAATTGAAACACCTCATGAGATTATTGGGAAAATTCAATGGCATAATATGTGTAAAGTTCCCAATAGAGTGGCTAAGATATATTAGACACAGTACAGAAGAGAGATATTTTTATTGTTATTGACACAGGGTAGAAAGGGATAGATATAAATGCGAACAGTGAACAGCAAGGCGAGTCATCAATAAAGATGATATGAAGACAGGCTTAACTCCACACATAGCATGTTGAAGTGCTAGCAGTTGACCCCCTAAAAGGAGACTAGCCAAACTTTACCTTTTATGCAAGGTTTAAAAATACCTGCCACATATGCCTTCCCTAGAGACCAAATAAGGAACCATAGCTAATTTACTTGTCTCAGTAAAGACACAGTGGAAATGACCCATGTAACTCAATATCAGGAAAGGAGTACTAGGAACCTCATCATCATCATCAGTGTTTATTGACTATTTGCTAGCCGAAGGGCATCATGAGTTTCTACATGTAATTCATTTAATGTCTACCATTAAGAGTTAGGTCAGGCCTGGCATACTCAAAGGGTTATATGTGTGTGCAGATGTATTTTTCCCCCTAATTTTATTCTTTGATTCATTGCTGCTTCTTAACCTACTGTTTCTTAGCCATCTAAAACCACAAAATGATTTGATAAACAAATAATTAACTGATGGATGCCACAAGCAATTGGTTTAAGAGTGCGTTCATTCACTTTAGAAGGCCATATGACTGAATTTAATACTTTTCAAAAATCCTCATGGCCTGTCAACTTATTAAAAAGTCAAATTGCCTTTGTCTTATACAATATAACTTATTTTCCTAGTTCAAAATTTAAAAAATCCATGTTAATTCATCAACTACTAGGATTATAGATTTACTCATTTGCCAAATATTTATTAAATGCCTACTATATTCCCCATGTTCCAGCACCTCTCCTGGGCCTTGTACAAGAGAGAATGACTTCTGTTAGTGGAGGCTAGAGTTTACTTAGGGAAACCACAAATAAATATACACTATAAAGAAAAATTACAGTGTGCAATGACAGGATATATCAAACAGTACTGAGAGAGCATATAAATTAAGATGAACATATAAAGAATAAACGAGGTAAAAGGTAAAATGTTAGATGGGAGAAAATGATGTGTTGTGATTATAGTCATATTTCAGAATACAAAAGCAAAGAATAGTGTACGTAGTGCAAAACAGTGCAAAACTAAGTATGTCTCTATCATAAGCTAATATGGATAATAAAAACTAGAGATGACATGGACCTTGTCTTTACAATGGCAATGATAGCTGGGAGACAGAGATGACAAAACAGGTTAATAGCTATTGAGACCCATTCATCAAGACCATGATCAAGCTCAGAACCCAATGAGTGTTTTCAAGCACATTTCTCTTTGAGGCTCATATTTTTCTGTAAGTAAGAATTTGTAAATGAGGAGAAATTATTGTTTAACACTCTTCTATGGCTTAGTCGTGTTGATAGTTATAATTAGATATTGGAATTTCATTTATTCAGATTAACTATATTTTAAAACATAGTTACATACAGCCTACATGGTGATTCTCTCCTAGAATGTGTCAGAATTGACTTGTAGTGACTTGTTTCTCCATTCATTCACTATGCATTTATGTGCCTATCTAAAATTAAATACTGTGGCTACTACTAAAGTATGTAAGATACATACTTCACCTTTAATGAATTAACAATCTAATAGTATAAAAGAAATAAAAACACAAAAATTGATACATCTGGAAAAATTTACAAGGTCACTATATTTACAAAATAAATTTAATCCAAAAAAAGAAAATAAAGTAGATTTAGGTGTTTTGATATAGAAAGTTCTACATTTTATCTTAAGTGAAAAAAATTCTCAACAGAAAGATAAAGCATAATTCTGTTTTTGCAGAAACAATAAAGCATAAATGTGTATGTGAAAAATAGATTATCCTAATAAGAACAGAAAAGCAAACTATGAATTCTAGAAGGTGGGGTTGGAAGGTCAAAGGAGGGTTTAGTTTTTTAATAGGAATTTTCTTTGCCTTAGAGGATATGGTTGATATTACCTTCATTTTCGTGCTTCTCTATATTTTCTAATAATTTTAAATTCAGAAGGGTCATAAAGCAGATAAAGTACATATATATTTGGAAGAGATACATATCAATTTAGCTAGAGATCAGAGAAAGTCTCTTCAGAGAAGTGCCATGTTGTCATGGGCTATAAAAATAAGTAGGATTCAGATATGAAAAGACCTGGAGGAAAGCCTTCCTCACAGAGAAATTTGGGATAGTCTAGTACCATGTCCTTCTCCAGAAACGATCAACATACACTGGATATAAAGGCTCTGAAAAGTCTGGAATTAAGATACATGCTTAACTTTATGCAAACTCAGCCTAGCAGTTCACAAACTTATTTGCAGAGTGATTTGTTAAGAAGACCAGGGCCTAGCTTCAGAAACATCTCTACAGGCAAAGGAACAAGAAGTAAAAAAGCCCAAGATGCCTCGAGAGGAGAGGAAGTCTAAAGTGAGTTCATAAGAGTCAGGGTCATGCAAATGGAAGTGAATGTGAAAAGTTAACCTGGTTCTAAAGGGCAAAGAATGCCAAGCTATTTAAAGATTGTGTTTGTAAAGGGTGTGTGTGTGGGTGTGCGCGCATGTGCGCGTGCGTGCGTGCACGTGTGCACGTGTGTGTGTGTGTGTGTGAGAGAGAGAGAGAGAGAGAGAAGCAAGCATTGAGAGCAACAGCAATTTTTTTTTTACATGAAAGTCCAAGACATGGAAACAACCTAAGTATCTGTCAACAGATGAATGGATAAAGAAGATGCTTATATATATATAAATTTATAAATTTATTCTCTATATATGTTTTATTTATATACATATAAATAAGTTATATATATTTATATATATATGCTATATATATGCTGTATATATATATTGATATACAAGGTAATGATATATATATATTATGCTGCTTGTGACATGGATGTACCTTGAAGGCAGAGAAAGACAAATACTGTATGGTATCACTTACATGTGGAATCTAAAATAAAACAAAAGTCAAACCCCTAGAAACAGAAGAGAGGATGTTGCCAGGGGCTGGGAGTGGGAAAAATAGGGAGAGGTTGGTAAAAGGATACAAACTTTCAGCTATAACATGAATGAGGTCTGAAGATCTAATGTAAAACATGGTGACTAAAGATGATAACACTGTATTGTAGAACTAGAATTTGCTGAGAGTAGAACTTAAATATATATATATGTAAAATCCAGCAACCTAATAGTAACTTCTCTTCACTTGTCCAAAGGAAAAAAAAAAAAGACTGACAAGGGAACTACCATAGAGGTAAAATAACGTGGGAGGGAGAAAAAAGTATTTTCTCGGCAAAATTCTTCCTAGGTATTTTCTTAGTTTAAGAAATGTTTCTTTTTCTCGAAAGCTAAGCAGGGTCTGGCCTGGTTAGTACGTGGATAGGAGACCACCTAGGAAGACCAGGTGCTGTAGGGGTAAAAAATGAAATAAAAAATAAGGATTGTAAACCGACAAGGTCCTTGCAATCTGTGAGGTCAACCAAGGGTTGCCTTGCCTATAAAAAATAAATGTTTCTTTTCAAAGGAAACTAATTTGCCACTGAACCCAGAACTTGGGAGCCACATGACAAGCAGGTATCCCACAAGACAGAGCATGAACTGTGTTGGAGAAGTGTATCTGAATCAGAGTCCTGTACTGTGACTGCAAAATGCTTTGTTTTAAACAAACAAATATATTTACACAAGATATTTAGTGAGGCGTATTGATTTCCTCTCTCCGAGACGTTATAATCTCCACATCAGTCATTTAATTTTATCTGCATAATTTCATGTGAACTCGCATGCTCGGTTCCATATGTAGGAGAGTGAATGAATGTGTGCAGAAATCCCAAGGTCGTTATCAGCACCACATGGCATAGTGGCTTTCACCTCTCAAACTGCTTGATTTTTAGCAAAAACAAAAACAAACAAAAAAAAAAACACACAAATAAAAACATATTTTTTTCATTCTAAAACTGCAACTTGCTGGAAGAATAACCAAAGAAATGCAATTCTACAGTACCCGGCCTCTCAGCAGCTCGTACGCTGTCACTCCCAGGGACCACCAGTCAACAGCGAAGGAATAGCCTGCTTCTCCTCTGGAGTTGAACATCTCAGGTGCTGCAAACAGAAAAATTAGGTCCGTTTTACTCCCTGAGACATTAACAAGCCTATTTTTCCAACACGATCCTCCAAAGGCAAAATACCAAGGTAAAGGGTACAAACACTTTTATAGATGCTTGTCATTCATTAATAGATTGCTCACAGCAGGCAAAAATTTCTAATTTTCTAATCTCTCTCCAGAGGCTCATTTATCAACCCACATTACAGGCATGCACAGGCCTTAGGGGATACATTATTTTCTTATTTAGAACATGCACCTATGAAAAATTAGATACCATCAGGTCTCAAATGTGTGGCTGGCCCTGAAATCAAGAAGGCTGAGATGTTATTTGTTGTATTGATTTGGCAGGTTTATGCTAAAGGACTGAAATTTCTATTACGGTGGGAAACAATGCGCAGAATTTGATGCTACATACATTGGATTGGCTCTCCACTGCAGCCATCCTGAAGAGGTAGGGCAGCATTTGCAGCCTGCTATGGGGGGTGGAGGGGTAGAGAAGAGGGAGTGGGCACTCTAAGATAAAATGTTTTACAGCTGTGGGGCACTTATATTTAGTAACAGTTGTTTGGACTCCAGTGCAAGGCAAAGCTACAGTCAATTTTACCACCAATGGAAACTCCCAGTTATGCAATCTCTAAGCAGTTTGACACAAAGTGAACCTTCTGTAATCTACATACTCTTCCAAGAATATCCCTAACTCCTGAGGAGTGGAGTAGGGAGAATGAAACATGAAGCAAAAGCAGGTATCTTATCTGCTTGTCTCCAGTATTGAACCTGGCATTTAGGCTTACTTGAGATGTCGTTATTGAATTAACGATTGATGCTAAATCGATGAATCAAGCTGTGGTTGCAACTATTAGCTCTGGAGCTGTGCCATCTGAGTTCAAAACTTGCCTTCATCATTTATTGTGACCTTGAACAAGTCGGTGGCTGAGCTTGAGAACTCTCACCAATAAAATCAGAATGATAAGGCAGCAGTCTTTACAGAGGTGACAAATTAAGTGAGATAGTACATGCTAAAATCTCAGCACAGTGCCTGGCACCTAGAAAGTGCTCAGAAAATCAGGCATGCTTCTAGAGAGGTGAATATCCTTAATGGGAGTTTTAGCCCAAAGCTACATACAGTTTGATGCAAGCCCCTGGTAGTAAGGTGCTTGCTCTGGACAAAGGAAATTGGTGTGACATGGGGCCTGTGCACACAGGCTTGCCCCGCCCAGTGCACTCAAGTTCTAAGTAAAATCCTGTGGACAGCATCCAATTGGCTGTGACTATAGGAGCCAGCTGTAGAAGGACTAAGCAGACCTCACTCCCTAGTGGAATCACCTTTTATGCATCACTGTATCCTCTCTGTAAGCCACAGCTCCCCATACAATTTAGGAGATAATGGCCCTACCCACTGGTACCCTACAGAATGGATGGAACGGGCCATCGTTCTGCTTTCCCTTCTCAGTATCTCACAGCAAGTCATCTGAGATAGTCTCCCAGGTGACAGAATCTCACTTAGAGAACTCTGAGGGATAAAGAGACCATTGTGCTAACAAAATACCTAACAGAATAAGCATAAACAGAATAAGGGGACAAATTCTGTCCCCTTGGACTGTTCTTGGAGTCTCTATGAATATCCTTTTGCTTTTCTACATATTCTGATTTCCAGCATTAAGACATTTGAATATATATTCATTCTTTCAACAAACATTCATGGTGTGCTAGGTACTGAGGAATTTTGGTAGAACATTAATAAAAAACATAACATGCAAAGGCACAACAGATGGGTAATTCTTTGAGCCTTCAAAGAGCTGAAAAACCAGAGCAGGAAAATAATGGGGGGCTTTTGTCAACCCTTTAGGGAGGGTACAAATAGAGAGGTGAGAGGGACTCAGCTTCCTTCAAAAAGCCATCGGGCATTTCATTTGGTTTTTAAAGTATTTCTATACCTAATTTCAGAATAGAAAAAAAAAAACAACAATTTAACGAGTAGTTAAAAGCAAATAAATGGCCAGGTGCTATGATGCAGGTCACAAAATAGGATCTTGACCCCACCACTGTGTCTTGTCCTGTTCACGACCCTGGAGGTAACCATTATCTTGAATTTATGTTAGTAATTTTGTTCCCTTTCTACATAGATTTCCTACCCACATATGCACTTCTAAGCAATACTTTCGTTTTCCTTGCATGTTATATATGTGTACACATATATGTATATATAACATGCATGTGCATATAATGTATATGTGTGTATATGTAAATCTCCTATGTTAAATCCTACTTGTTTCTTTGGTGTCTTGCTTTTCTTGCTCAGGAATATGTGTATCAGATTTATCCTAATTGCCACACATAGTTTCAGTTTGTTCACATTCAGTACTATATGAATATACTGTAATTTACCTACCTATCCAATCGTTGGGCTATTTGGATTGTTCTCAGTTTGGGAGTATCATGAACAATGCTCTCGTGAATATTCTTGCACATGTAAGACTCCTCTAAGTCCACACATCTTTAGGGTATATTCTTGGGAGGGGAACTGCTGGGGATGGAATGTGTATCTTCACATACAACAGATAACACCAAACTATTTACTGAAGCGTTTGTACCAATTAACAATAGGACCAGTGATGTGTAAGCCTTCCTTTCGCTCACCTTCTTACCCACATTCGAAATTAACTCATCTTTTGATTTTTACCAGTCTAGTGTGTAATAGTCTTTCATTGTCATTTAAATCGTCATTCCTCTGATTACTAACAAGCTTAGCCACATTTTAATGTGTTTATTAGCTATTTAGATTTCCATCATTTGGTTTTCAGATTTTAAAACAACTGGAGAGTAGATTCTGGTCAGGATGTAAAAAAAGGCTCTAAAGCTAATCTATAATTTTAATGTAATTAGAAATAATAGACTTTACAAGAATAATTCTAAATTTGATTTACAAAAAATGTATGAATAACGAAGATTTTCTGAAAAAGCATAAAGAGAGATTTGCATCCCATGTAGTAAACTATCTATACAGCCACAAAAATTAGGATTTGAAAGCCACAGGATACAGGTGCTAGTACATAAACATACAGAGTTTATGATAAACACATTTCAAATCAGTATAAAAAGGATCTTAGATAATACATGGTTTTATTTAGTAATCCAACAAAAAGTAAAGTCGGATGGATCCTTACAGCATATCTTTAGTCAATATATAGCTAGGTTAAGTAAAAAATGAAACTATAACAATAATAAAAGTAAAAGGTAACTATTTCTAAAAACGAGGTAGGAAGGTCTTGCTAAGAACAGCATCACAGATAGAAACTATAAAGTAAAAAAACTAATGACTCAATGATGTTAGAAAATAGATATTTATGCTAAAAATGCCATAAGAACAACAGCAACTAAAAAGTAGGAAATCATATTTGTAATACGTATGATACACTAGAACTTAATATTCTCAATATGTAAAGGGCAAGAATTCTTTTTAAAAAATTAATTACAGTTGACATTCAATATTGTATCAGTCTAGGTGTACAGCATAGTGGTTAGACATTTTTATAACTTATGGAATGATTTCCCCGATAAGTCTTGTACCCACCTGACACCATACATAGTTATTACAATATGAACTATATTCTCTAAGCTGTACTTTACATCCCAATAACTATTTTGTAATTGCCATTTCGTACTTCTTAATCTCTTCACTTTTTTCACCCAGTGTCCAAACCCCCTCCCATCTGGCAACTATCAGTTTGTTCTCTGCATCTATGAGTTTATGACTGTCTTGCTTATTCATTTGTTTTGTTTTGTTTTTTAGATTCCACATGTTAGTAAAATTGTGTGGCATTTGTCTGTCTTCATCTGACTTATTTCACTTAGCATAATACCCTCTACGTCCATCCATGTTGTTGTAAATGGTAAGACTTCATTCTTTTTTATGGCTAATATGCCATTGCATATATGTACCACTTCTTAATCCATTCATTTTTTGATTGGATCATTTAATCCATTTACATTTAAAAGAGTTATTGAAAGGCATAATGTTATCTGTTATCGCCATTTTGTTGTTTTCTGATTGTTTCTGTAGTACTCCATTCCTTATTGTCTTGCTCTCTTGTATGTTGTTGACTTGCCGTCGTGTTGTGTCTGGATTTCTTTCTCTTTAGTCCTTGTGTATGTCTTGTATATTTTTGATTTGTACTTACCATGTGCTTTGTATATACCAAGGTATGATTATAGCAGTCTATTTTAAATTGAGACACTTAAGTTCAAACACATTCTATAATTACTACCATTTTTACTCACCCCCTCCACGTTTATGTTTTTGTCGTTATTTTTTACTTCTTGTGTGTTTATATTTTTTAATTTCCTGTTGTAATTACAGACGATCATCCTACTTGCGGCTTTTAACCCTTGTGCTAGCTTTAGTGTTGGTTTACTCACTGCTTTTATTACATGTTTGCCTTTGTCAGTAAGAATATTTTTTTCTTTGTGATATTTACTTATTCATATTTTTTATCTTTTTTTCCTTAAGTTCCTTTAACATTTCTTGTATTACTGGTTTGGTGGTAATGAACTCCTTCACCTTTTTCTCATCTGGAAAACTCTTCATCTCCCCTTTAATTCTAAACAATAGACTTGGTGGGTAATCTTGGTTGTTCATCCTTGTTTTTCATCATGTTAAATATTTCATGCCAATCCCTTTGGCCTGCAAAGTTTCTATTGAGAAATCAGCTGATAGTCTTATGAAAACTCCCTTGTAGGTAACTAACTGCTATTCTCTTGCTGCTTTTAAGATTTTTGTCTTTAATCTTTGGCATCTTAATTATGATGTATCTTGGTCAAGACCTCTTTGGGTTCGTCTTGTTTGAGACTCTCTGTGCTTCCCGGGCTTGTATGTCTATTTCCTTTGCTAGGTTATAGAAGTTTTCAGGCATTATTTCTTCAAATTGGTTTTCAATACCTACCTCTCTCTCTTCTTCTTCTTTAGGTTCCCCTATAATGTGAATGCTGTTATGTTTGATGTTGTCCCAGAGGTCCCTTAAATTGTCCTCATTTTTTAAAATTCTTTTTTCTCTTTGCTGTTCCAGTTAGATGTTTTCCAAACTGCCAATTCAGTCGTCTGCTTCCTCTAATCTGCTGTTCATTCCTACATTGCCAATGTAGTCTTCATTTCCATTATTATATTAATTTCTGATTGTTTTATTTTCTATCTCCTTTTTAATGTTTCCTATTATCTCTGTCGGAGTTTTCACTGAGATCATCTGTTCTTCCCCTAAGTTCATTGAGCACCCTTATAAACAGTGTTTTGAACTCTGCATCTGGTAGATTGCTTGCCTCCATTTTGTTTAGTTCTTTCTCTGGAGTTTTGTCCTATTTCATTTGGGACATGTTTGTCTCCTCATTTCGGCTGCCTCCTGTGTTTGTTTCTATGTGTTAGATAGATCTGCTGCATCTCCCACTCTTAGTAGAGTGGCCTTATGTAGTAGGTGTCCTGTGGAGCCCAGTGGTGCAGTCTGCCTGTTCACCTGAGCCAGCTGCTCTCGGGATGTGGGTCGTGTGTGCTCTTCTATTGTAGTTGAGCTTTAGTTGCTGTTGGCACCTCAGTGGGTGAGATTGACCCCTTAGGCTAGCTGGCTGTGAGGCGTGGCTATGACTTCAGTGGACAAGCTATTGTGCAGGGGCTGATCCCATGTTGCAGGATTCGTTTCAGTGGGGCTCTGGCGCCTGTCCAGTCTGCCCTTTGGGTATGTCATTTGTAGAGATAGTTAGGTGATGCTCTGGTGTGGTCTGAAGCCAGCCAGCTGGTATGTTGGTTCTGGGGCCTCTTGGGAAGGGCTCCAATGCAGGCCAAGGTCAGCCACTGCCTGTATCCAGCCTGGGGCTACCTGGTAGGAGGTATAAAATGATTTTCAATTGGTAGCTGTCTGTGCTGGGCTTGGAGGCACCTCAGATTGGTTTTGCTGTCAACCGTAGCCAGCTACCACTAGTGCCAGGCCTGGGGTCATTGGTAAGAGGTACAGGGCATGCCAAGGTCAGCTGCTGCTTGTTTGGGGTTTGTGGACCTTTGAGAAATTTTGAGAAAGTCTGCAGCACAGGCTAAGGCTGGCCCCCTTGAGTGGGTTAGCTACTGAAAGAGGTTCTGGCCAGGAGTATGAATTCGGTGGAGCAGGTCTCAGAGAATCACCCGGCTGGGGCCAGAGCTGTGTTAACTGGGTTAATGGAGACTCCGACATGGTGCCTGCCTGCGCCTCCTGGGCTCTGTGGGGGAGGGCTCAACAAAGGAACAAAATGACGAAGAAAGCCTCCCCTCCAGCCCTTGCCCTGAAGCCAAACAATTCAGTTCTTCCTTATATGGCCCTGGTGCCTTTTGAGCTTCCCTCCCTTTGCTTAGGGTGATGTTTGCAAGGGAGCGAGTCTGCACGGGCCCTTTAAGATGACACTTGGGTTTCCAGCTGGTGGCCATCTCACCCAGACTGACTCCCTGCTGTTTCTCACAGCCAGCTGTTGTGGGGACTCCTTTTCCAGGCACTAGTGCCTTGGGCTGGTGAACTGAGTGTGGGGCCGGGACCCCTGGCTCTTTAGCGGGGACCTCTGCAGCCGAAACACCCCTCCTGCTTCTTAACTGCCACATGTGCAGACAGCCCCGTTCGCATATCCATCCCTCCTGCCAGCCTCCACGTGACTTCTTCTTTATATTTTTACTTATGGGACTTCTGTCCACCTAGACTTCAGGTGGTTCTCAAGGGTGGTGGTTCTATAATTTATAATACTGATGCAGTCATGGGAGGAGGTGAGCACAATGTTTACCTACTCTGCCATCTTGACTGGAAGTAGAAGAATTTTTTACATAATCATTGAGAAACAACAGAATAGGATGAAAGTATTAGCACCCTAATGGAAAATGGGCAAAGAACACGAACAAGAATTTACAAAAGAAGTCAAAGAAATGTAATTTTAATATCATATGAGATACCATTTTCACTTACTTTTTCACGAAGATTAAGATAATGATAATACAGTCCTGGTGAGGATGCAAGGAAGTGCATAGCCTCAGATGCTTCCAGAGTAAATGAGTAGAAATCAGTGTGAGCCTTCAGAAGGGAAATGTATTTATATACCCTTTGACAAGGAATTATTTGGGAATTTATCACAAGGAAATAATTAAGTTGCAGGACATATTTCTGCTACCAGGATTTTTATCACAAATGTATATTTCAAAATGAGAAACAACCTAATGTTCAACCATAAGAATGGGTTAGATAAATTTTCATGCAGCCCTCTGTTCTGTAGCATGTGACAATTAAAAACTATAGTTATATATATGAGCATGAAAAAAATAAGTGCTTTTAGTTGTCAAGACCCAGGGTCTGGAGTCGGAGAAGCCAGTTTCAATTTTGGCTGAAGCGCGTTTGTGGACTGGACACAGGTAGCTCAGCAGAGTGTTAAGAGTTAGGGCTCAGATATCAGACCCTGAAGCCTATATCCATAGCTTCCTCTTGGGCGGAGCTTAATTTCTCAGTCTATACATCTCCAGTGGGAATAACAATAGTACTTGCCCCATAGAATTGTATTTAGTTTAAAAGACATAATACATGTACTTATAACAGTGTTTGGCACATAGAATGAGCTCAGTAATTGTCAGCCATTATATCTTCATCACCCTCTGTGTTCTAGGCAAGATATGTTTTCAGACTTGGGTTTAACTTTGTGCTCTACCAGTCACTTGCTGTATGATTATGATTATGTCATTTTCTCTCTAGTCTTGATTTTTTAAAACTATGAAATCAGGATAATACTAAAAACCTATTTCATAGAATTATTTTGAGAATTTAATAATACAATAAATGTTAAAACTTAAAGTGCTTGGGATATAATAAATACTCACTATACAATACCCATTATTGTTGTGATTACATTAAAAAATAAATTTAAGTTACAAAAATTCAGTATGACCCAACTTTTAAAAAACGTTATGCGTTTGCATGTGTAGATAAAATGTTCTGCAAGGAAATCATAAATACCTATAAGTAGAGGGATTAATCGAATATTTCCTTTGCTTTCTGCATGTTACACATTTTCTATAGTGAATTTGTTTTTTAATTTGGAGAAGAATGTTTTCATTGGTTAATCTCTAAGTGATCTAGCTTCTGTTCATTCACAAAAACCTCGGAGTAGGGAGAAAGAAGGGTTGGAGTGATGGGAGGGAGCACGAAAGTAGATCGTGAACGGAAGGAGGGTAAGAACTGACAGACCGCTTGTCTTCTCATTTCCAGAGCCAAGAAACTCCTTCATCATATGCTCAGCATCTCATTTTAATAGATGTCGTATATCCCTATAAACTTCACTCAGTATTGCATCCTAGTGTTCTTTCTAGATTTTTTTTTTCTTTCTGGTTAATTGCTAATTAGTATCTTACAGGAAAGCTATCAAATGAGTGTTGGCGGATATCTGTTAGGTAGATTTTGACAAATTATTGGGAACATAAGTTTTAAAAAGAGAAAGCATGGTATCTCTTAGAAAGACTCCCAGCCAAAAATCAAAGCCAGCGGTGACTTCTGGATAAAGAGATAAACAATGACAGACATATTCAATTTTTAATGAAACAAGAAACACTGCTAACGGTTTGGCCTACCTAAGTTGGCTTCTAATCATTTAAGAACCACAAATGACATTTAAAAAAAATTCTCTATCTCTCTTTCAGGGAAAAGCTTGATTTTCTAAAGTCAGAGCTTGATTTAAATCTTGGCTTTTTCAATTACTAGTCATGTAATCTTAGGCAAATTACTTAGCTTCTTATTCTCCTCATTGTTAAATGCTGATAATTATAGTCTGCTTTACAGGGTTGTCGAGAAACAAATAAATGAGTAAATGAATGTAAAACATTTAACACATTGTCTGGTCCACAAAAGGCTTTCAATAAGTGTTAGTAATTGTTAATTATAAGGGTGAAGATGGAGAGGCACAGAGAAACTTGACCAGATTCCAATTTTCAAGCTCTGGATATTGTGAAAAGACTAGAAATACCAATTTTGAGGTGAATTAAATTATACGGATATTGTATTTAAAATTACTGGGGAGAGAAAAGAAAGGTGGCCTCCCTTTACTCCTCTCACCATGGAAACCAGGCCCAGAAAACCCAGATGCACATTTTCCGATTTGGCTTTCAGAAAATAGCCCTTAATATGGAAACCCAGGAAACCTGCGGAATTAACTCATCAGACCAGCAGGCGCGGATAGTCCTTTTCATCATTTGAGGACTGTAGGTCTTAGGCAGAAAATAGACTGAATTATACGCGTCCATTATTTTAGTAGTGACAAAGATTTGTTCCCCCGGCCAATAACTGGAAGCTAGGAAATTCGCAGTTGTTTGAGTCTCATTTTTGCCATGGAGGATTTCTTTCTCTTGGAAGGTGAGGTGGCCCCACATGTAGGGGTTCTTTTCTCTCCTCAGTTACACGGGGAAGAGAATGAAATAGTAAAAGAAAGTGATATTGCCCTTGCCCTTGATTTCAAGTTTAGATATTTTGCCTGTGAATGACTCTAACCATATCTAGCCAGTGCAATTCATTCCACTCCCAATTTAATCCCACCAGTTTAACCAGCAACATCATCTGCTTTAAGCATCATAACGAACTCGGGTGGAAGCCTGTCATTTTAATTCTTTCCTCCGCTGACAACTGTGCAGTAAGTGTCCAGCCGTCCTTGTTTGCTGAGTATGGGCTCACTTGATGATAGCTCATTCTGTTGCCTAATAAATTTTAGAGCCTTTCGCTTATTAAAACATTTAGTTTAGATACGCTAAAATTCAGTTCTGTGAACTTTAAAACTAATATCACATCTGATTCAAAGCTCCTCAACGTCACTAGCCTAGATTCCGCCGCATTGGTGTGGGGATGGACGACAGTCAGGTTCTCACACACCTCCTCTCTTTTCCGAGAAAGTAGCACTCGTTTTAGAACACGGGGAGAGGAGTAGTGGAGGCACAGGGATCCTAATACAAATGCCCCGCCTGCCCCCCGCCCGCCTTGCCATGGGGCGATCCATCTTAGTTGTTTCTAAGAGCTGACAGGGCTCATGGTCGGCTGCAGAGGTTCTCAACCCGGACTGCTCAGCAGAATTACTAAAACAGCATTCACACCACTCCGTGTTTCGGTGTCACTTCTGGAGATTATCACATAGTTGGGCCCTGTTGGGACTAGTGGTGTCTCCAATAAGCCATGGTGACAGGAGCCTCCTCCCCTACCAGGCTGTATCCCCTGAGCACTGGAGCTGGACCACATCCTCTGGCTAATCCTCCTCCCACCCACTCACCCACATACCACCGCCTATCTCTGTCTCCTATTGGAGTAGTTCCCAGCAAGTCTTGACTCCAAACTCATTAACACACAATGGCCAGCTCAGCTCCGTTAACTCAGGGACCAGTGCCTAAGCAGACATCAAGCAGAAATGACACCAGGCATCTCATTTCCCACTCGCTTGCAGGCTTTACAGATATTTCTCTTGAGATTTGACTCACCTATCTTAGGAGTAGCAGGACGAGGGAAGGAAGAAGTCCCTCTTCCTGAATAGTGTATGCCCACAAAGGGCAACAGATCTCCCTTTTTACTTCTGGGGGTGCACGAGGCTAGGGCTATTTATGCCAGAATGATGTCTGCACAGAGATGGCTGCCTCCAACAACAGAACGTAGGATTTGTATTAATTTGTTAACACAATGAAATGTAAGACCTAGTTGACTACACTCTGGGTGAATTTTAAATTTTCAGGCAAAACCCAGTTCCTCATCTTTAAAAAAGAAGAGAACTCATGGGATGGTTGTGATAAAATAAAAATTAAAATTATAACTGGAAGGTACTTTGTGAACTTTATAGTCCTCTGCATGTAATGCAGTATCATGTCAATAAGGGTTATAATAATGCTGTGTTGCTAATTACCATCCTACTTATTACTGCATCTTCTCTATTTGGCTCTTTTTTTTTTTTTTTTTTAAATCTCACTAGAGGGTAAGCTCGATGGGCTGGAGACCTTGTCTGTTTTGCTCACTACGGAGGCACCCACACCTGATGCTAAGCACACAAAGGCCATTAGTCGATGTGTTTTAATATACTTTGTTAGGAAGCGAGTAGAAGCTGTCCCAAATAACTCAACAAATAGTGTTTTCAAAATGTAATCTGTTTCCCCCTTGAGTCAAGGTCAGATGGGGTGCTTGCTAAATGGAGAACTGAGGCTCACCTCAGACCCATGAAATCAGAGGCTCCCCAGGTAAAGTCAGAGGGGGGCTTGTCGTTTTTTGCTGCAAGTCCCTACAGATGAGTGGACCCTTAAGAAATGGCATCTACAGGAATGAAAAACAAAAAGCCTTGCTCTTAGTCATGACAGCCATTCCCAAAGCCCATACCCATGTAAGGCTTGGTGCCAGCCATGGTGGTGATCCGCCTCTCCTTGGGCAGCATCGCGGCGATGTTGAAGTCTGTGATGTGCACATGCCCTGGCGGGAGAGAAGGACCACAGAGAGCGTTAAGTCCATTCAGTCCAGTGGCACAACCATGCTTCCCGCTGAAAGCATCTGGAGCTTCGTCTGTAAATTTTTCTATGCATTTGGGTTGCTGGCAGTGAAAGCTCAATTATTCTGTCCTGAAGACCAGTATGGTCAATCAGGAACCCTCTAGCAGCCAGAATATGATATACAAAGATGAGTCTCTGTAAATCTGTAGTTCAACCTCAGAAAGTTTTAACTTTGGGGACGAAGAAGCAATTTTTGTCCGCAACATTTTTAAGTTGGTATAACCTGTGCGTATCGAGAGGGAAGCAGCCAAGTGTTATTTGAAATGTCAAATTTCCAAGGGTTTCTTATGGGATCTTTTTTTCCTAAGAGACAAACACTGTCGCTACAAAGCAGATGTGAATGCAGACACAGCAGGTCCTCAAATAATGTTGTTTCATTCAATGTTGTTTTGTTATAATGTTGACGAGAAAAATGGATTCCCAGCTGGGGCCCCTGTCGGTGTGGATTTTATACCTCTCCCCATGTCTGCAGGGGTTTCCTCCCACATCCCGAAGATGTGCACGTGAGGTGAACTGGCGTGTCTGCGTTGTCCCACGCTCAGTCAATGTGGGTGTGTGTGAGTGGCCGTGGGGCGGAAGGGTGGAAGGGTGCCCTGTCCCACCCTGCACCCCGAGCTGCTGGGGCAGGCTCCAGCCAGCACACTCCTGAACTGGATTAAACGGGTTAGGAAATCATTCTTACTTATTTTTATTAATCTTTCTTAAATGTATGTATAGCTCACATTTATTTCAATGTTTTGTATTAGAAATATATCGGGTCATTATTTAGAAGTGTGGTGATGTTTTGTGACCGGAAATATGCTGTAGGAATTTAACTCTTGTTTATATCCATTAGCCTAGAGTAAAATTGGTTTTATTATATGTTGCCGTGCTCAAAGTTGTGGTTTTCAAGAAACTACCATCAATGTTAAGTGAGGACTTACTCTATTTCTTTGCTAAGAGTCCTCTTCTCCTCCTTGTTTTTCTGAAATATCATTAGCAGTTTTTGTCTGATAGTTCAGGTTGTCCCTTATCGATCCCTAACACAATATCTCATCAAAGGAAAGCAGGGGGAAAACATCAAGTTTTATTTATAAGGAAGTTGTATAAAGAGTTCTAGCCTGGGAGACTGCGTCCTGCCCTGAACTCTGCCCCTAATACATTGTAGACTTTCAGGCCCATTCTTGTTTTGAACCTAAGTTTGTTTTTATTAAAAAAAAAAGGAAAAAGGAAGAATGGGTGGACTAGATGATCTCTAGAATCTCCTTCAGCTCTAACATTCATGGCATTGGAGCGCGGGTCTAACACTTCCGTTCAGCAGGGAGCAGGCCCTGCAAAGCTCATCAGGGCTCTTGCCCTTACAGCAAGGAGGAGGAAGCGGGCAGCACCAGAAGCTCAGGCAGACAATTCGTTGTGTTAGCTGTTGGCGGGAAACTCATGTGCACTCAGAGGGTCTTGCGTGTGGACATTTCCATTTACATGTTGCTGTGGTCTTGATGAGAGGTGGCTGTAATTGGAGGGGATGTCATCTGATTCTTCTTCCTCATCCCACAGGCCACTCTCCCCCTGCCAAATGTCACTATCTACTCTTTGATAGCATCCAGTCTGCTACTAAAGATAAATCTCATTGCCTTTATTGCCAGGGTTTGTTTTGTGCCAAAAGTGTTTTGTGTTTGTTTATGTGATGACATTTTAATGAGGTAAAAGCAGCACTCACCTAGCTGCAAGTGGAGGTTCTACTGCCTGAGTGGTACCAACAGATGATTTCCATAACTCACCCTATCATAGTACATAGGTGGGCTCAGTTTTTCCTTTCTCACTTTCTCTGCATGGGTCATGCTCAAAGCACTGGGTTGGTGGTTAAAAAGGTTTGATACAAAATAAGTGAGCCTAGAGACTTTGTGGTTAAGAGCCTGTTCTCTGGGGTCAGATATTCGGCTGTGTTACTTTAAGAAGGTGACATATTCTCTCTGTGAAGTTTGGGATGATGATAATCTTCTCATGAGGTTGTTGGAAAGAACAAACGAAATAATGACGGTGGACGGTGGAAGATAGCTCAGCATTTGGCAGGAAGTAAGTGTTCAATTGTTGCTGTTTGTCATGATCAGAAACTCCAGTGTCACAGAGAGTACAGTGTGTGTGTGTGTGTGTCTGTGTGTGTATTTAAAGATGCTGCCCACTTGATGTTTAGGCACATTTTGGGACTCTGCAAGGGAGGAACTGTTAAGGTAGCAGGCTTGGTTCTTCCTCACACCCCTGGACTGTGTTTTTGTCTTTCTCTGTACCCCGTGGGATGATATTAAGAAGCTTAAATTATAGAGGATGTCATAATTGTCATTTTCTCAGAGATACCAGGCAGACAGTATTGTTCCTCTGGTTACAGCATTTATTTACTGGACAGTTTAAGAAAAATACAAGAATTTTAGATACTTTGGAATTGATAGAATTGGACAGGGTACTTACATTGGTAGAATATGAAAACACATATCAGGACAATTGATTTTGAGCCATCCAAGATCTAATGACTTCTTGGGCTCTGAACTAGTGAGTGAGACATGTGAGGAGAACGGTAGCCTGTATGCTCTAAATTAAAAACATTTTTAAAGTCAAATTCTGATGTACAAGCAATTTCATTCATACCATGGACAGATTCTCCATTCTCTGAAAGGATTTAGCTCCTTTCAATATGAAACTCTCCTGACGAATATGAACCATTATGAGTCAGTAAGAATAAAACAAAGTTTCTGCCTGCTGCTCAGTGGGGCGCTGAATGGAAATATAAGCAATGTGGTGTATACACAGGTGACTTAGAGGGAGGGGCATAGGAGGCAAATCAGAAATAGGCACTCATCCTTCATAGCTGCAAAAATCTCCATGTAAGAGGCACATAGGATGGCCCATCAGGGGTGAAATATTATAAATGTGGATGGAGAGGGCAAATGAAGGTTTCAAATGTGAGACATGGCAGATCACAACAGAAGACCCTCCAAAAGGCAGGCACTGATTTCTGGTTCTGCAGATTCCCACAAGAGCAGCTCTAGGCAATGAGCTCAGGATGATGGGTTACCAGGAATTGATTTATTGAAAAGTGATTAATTATGCTTGCCGAACAATGCCTAAAAGACTTAGTTTTTCAGAATCTGAATAAGAAAAAAGTAAATAACCTCAAAAATTATCCCCCCCCGCAAAAAAGAATTATTTTCACCAGAAGATCTCAGGACAATGTTTACAGAATAGCTCTCAATCTTGTTTGTTTGCTTCTATCCCATTCAAATATCCATTCCTTCCCAAAGCAATGCTTCTCTTATTAACTGCAGTGACTCTCAAGCTGAGTTCAGGATGGGAGCATACTACAGAAAAGCCCCATCTTAATTCATTGTCCAAACCCAAAAACTCGAGAGTGAAAGGGGTCACTGTAAATCGTACACAGAGAGGAGCTACAGTTGGGACTGTCCTGCAGGCCGAATTGGGTGACTGCTCACAGTCTCTAAGCCCCTGAGCCCCAACCCCACCAAGAATAAAACACCCTGAAAAGCGGGTTTAGCTCCCTGCACACACGAAGGAAAGCAGAATGGGGCATCGACATTGTAGTTACCTGAGAATTAGGGTTCAAGAAAATTGTTTAAACACAAGACCTAACACACAGACACTCAGAATCTTTGGTGTATTCCTTCTGGAATCAAACTAATTCTCTAGTTCAAGACAGGTACATACCCGGCGTCTCCTCCCTCTATCTGATACAGACAAAGCCCCATAAAATAAGATGAAATCGTCTAAGCTTCTCTAGGAGAGAAGGCCCTACTGCCTCATGGGCTCATACTGGTATTTAACTTTACTGAGTGGTTTCCTTGTGGCAGACACTGCAATCAAGCACTTATATATAGTATGTCAGTCTTTACAGTGACTCTAGAAGTAGGTACTCCTTTCATCCCCGAAGAAACTAAGGTGCAGAAAAGTTTAGGGAACCTGTTGACACTCTCAGAGTTAGTAAGAGAATAGGGTTTTGAACTCAGGCAATCTGGCTGCAGAATCCGTGCCCTTAACTACAGTATTAGTAGCTTCTAAGGGTGGTTAAACTAGAGGATTAATTTATTTCTGAACCTTTCTCCTAATCTACCATCACCAAGCTGACAAGACCATGAAGAGGAGAAAGAAGCTGAATGAGAGAGAACAGGATGAACTCATGGTTAAAATAAGATAAAACCACATCTGAGTTCCAAGATTAAAATCACTGTTCTCTGAAATGGAAAGTAAATCTTGAACAGGTTTTGGTTGTTAAGACCTATATGTCTCCATTTAGGGCCTCAAGAAATGGAGGAGCAATATATTGTACACAAAGAAACCGGGGCAAGTTGGACAGAACCTCAGCTTGGGTTCTGCTTGGCCAGACAGCCATGCACCCTTGTAAGGCTGCAGTGGGCAGATAGAGCACCCTTTTCTAAATTGTGCAAAGGGGACCTCTGCAGGTTTGGGGAGGCCCTCTTCACAACTGCGAAAATCTATAGAGTTTATTTACAACACAGAGAGAGAAGATCCGCTTCCTATTTAAGGCAGGGATGGCTGGTGAAAGTCACCTTCATGCTAAGTCTCACCATTGCTCACATTTCTGAAATACAGAGAATCCGTTCCCAAATGTCAGAAGCAGTAAAGAGAAGGAAGAAATAAGGCATTGAAAGAAAGTGGAAAAAATCTTTTTAGACAGTCTATAAATAAATTATGACCCTGAGCTTTGAAATTAGAGGCCATACGCAAAAGTGTTTCTTAGCCCTGGGAGCACAGGTGGGGGCTGGCAAATCGGTTTAAAATGCGACTGGGTAAATAAATAATGAGCAATGGATGGTACTTGGAGTTTCAGTCCGTCTTGCAAATCCCTTCTGTTAAAGTCAAATGAATAAGGAGCTTTGCAGATTTATGATTCATCTAGCAGCTTTCTAAAAACAAGGATCTTATTGCCACTAACATTTATAACTCGCAGGCCGCGTGTCCTACAGGTCCACTCCGATGCACCAATAAATCCAAATGCACATTAAATATTAGGAAGAGATTAGAAACATTTAATCATTGCTGGCAAAAGCTTGTTCTATGGGACATCTTTAATCAGTGTTTTTTGAATTTCAGACATTCATTTTTCACCTTCATGGTTTTTGCTGTATCCCTATATCACGTTCACAGCTGGGTACCACATATACCATCATCTACCTTATGTTTTTCTTTAAACTGACTGCTTTTTAAAACTGAAAGATCTTTGAACAGAAAATGTGATATCTCCTCTGCAAGTGTAAAACCTTTTGTGCCTCCTAAGAAGGAAAGCATAAAAGTAGAGGCAGTGAGAACAAAATAGTGTCACCAATTTCTAGGGAGATGCTATTGCCTGCCAAATGCTCTAAGCTTGAGGCCTGTTCTGTCTTAATGAGAAAAGGGAGATGATTGTTATAAAGATATTAAGGCAAACCAGCACCAGAAAACTGTGGCCATTTTCTTGAAATCAATAGGAGTGGAAGAAAATTGAAAAGAGAATGGCTTTCTCATTATGTAAATTCAATGTTATTTAAGGATGTATTGGTGCACTACGCCACTGCTATAAATACTAGAGTTCCCCCATATTGTCCCTCCCACTTACAAAACTCAACTGAAACAAGCACGACACCTCTTCCACGTGTCATACTCCTTTGCAGGGAATAATCGATTTTGTTCTACGTGCAAGTCATGGTGGTTGCAAACAAATCATCTACTTACCATGTTCATCAAGCAAAATATTGTCAGGTTTCATATCCCTAGGGGAGTAAAAAGAAAAGAGAAAGTTGCTCATAATAAAACAAACAAACAGAACTGAAGGGGGAAAGGGAAAATGCTAACACAGGGTTGAAATAATACACTAGCCCCGCCCCCATCACTCCTAATCTCATTCAGTTCCCACAGTGAATCTGTGCAACAGTTACCATTAACATCCCCAATTTCTAGATCAGAAAACTGGCTTAAAGAGGTTAGGTAACTTAGCCCAAGGTTAGAGCTAATAAATGGAAGAATGAGGTTCTGAACACAGTTCTCATTCAAAAGCTCCGACTCTTATTTCTATAGCATATGATGTCTAAGCATGTAAGTATCACTCCATAGGGTCATATGGGGCATTTAAATTGTCATGAGGTAGTAGTACTAATTATTTTCATCTGTGTAACTCCGGAGTGAACATAACCACTCTATACAATAAAAAGAAAAGGTCTATAATGTGATCATATTTTAAACTTGCAGAGATTAGAATATTTTTTAGGATGACGCTATAATTCTCTAGTTACTTAACAAATATTATTCCTGGGGTAGTTTATCAGAAGATTTGCACGAGTCTTCCCTGCTTTTGGTAAGATCCTCAAATCCGTAGGAGAAATCCAACGAAGGGAGTAGTTCGATGATGAACCCTTAGGGGAATGATCTAGAGAGTTTTCAAATTTCTCCTGAAACAACTGTTACTGGAAGCGGCACTCCTCAGGCAGAGGACAGCCTGGCCATTTACAACAGCCCTTGCTCCTCCACTCTCAGGATTTTACTGTCCCCCCACCCCTGCCCTCCCCGCCCAATGTACCATGAACGCCCATCAACCTGAATTCACAGAACCCATTAGGGAAGAAATTCTGAAATAGGTTTTGGGAACACATTTTCAGGCTACTCAAGTGGCTTTTATGTCCCTTGAATAAGACGACCTTCGTCTTTGACAGACCGAGATTGTCAGAGTCCTCTTTCCTTGAAAATATTAATGAATAACAATCCCTTTACCTACAAGGAGAACCAGGCACATGCCACACCCAACATGCAAGTGCATGGGAAGCCCCATGAGCTTTGAGTATCTTAATTAGTTTGTTAGGTTCCGAAAGTTAATTCTGGATTCATAAGTGATCATCTGAAGCTGTGGCAATTTTTTCTCTGGTGCAGGGTCCATTTGCTGAAAAGATACGAATGTAAGGGGTTTTCAAATTGCATGTTTCTATGGCTGTCTTATATCTCAGTATTTCAGATTCTACCCCAAGCCTTTGATGGGTCCCATTATTACAAGAATTATCAAGTCCAAACTCACTCATAAAGGCCCTTTCATCATCTGGCTCCTGTGCTCCAGCCACATAGAAAGACGTGGAATCCCATGAATGCTCCCTGCCTCCCTCCACCTTCTGCTATTTCTTTGTTGGAATCAGAGCCCTCTCACCTGTGCACCCAGACAATACCAATTTATCCCTTAGCTCATATCTCAGATGCCACTTCCTGCAGGGAGCCTTCCCTGATTCTCCAATTCTGAGTCAGTGGCTCTCCTGTGTGTTCTCCAGGGTATACTTATTTCATAATAACATTTATCGCACTTATGTTTATCTTTTCTCCAACTGGATTGTGAACTCTTTGATGTCAGGGACGGTTTCTAGATTAATGGCATACTTCATCACCCAGGCAGTCATTGC